>NC_142600.1:30295684-30577769 GCF_041222555.1 Hakea prostrata
CTCTTTCCCTTGGGTGATATTTGTGTTAACCTAAACTTGATCGCTATATTTTCTTCATGATCCATGTTTAACCTAATTAGGATTTCTAATTATTCTTTCTTCGTTCTTGTTCTTGTTTGAGATCAGGAAAAAGATGATGCATCCTTGCAACCATCTATTCCATGATCTCATTCTATTCTTTGAGATCTATGATCATCATCATGATCTTAACCCTAGCCAATAGATTCTTGAAACCTTAACCCTAACCTTTGAATGATCTTTCTGGAAACCTTTTGTAACCTTCCATGTGAGGGAAACCTCATGGGTAATGTTTCTATTAACCTAAACTAGATTTCCTATGATTTCTTGTTATTTTCTTGATAACAATCATTCCCTCTCTTTCCGTGATCATAACCTTTTCATGAGCCATATGTTATGATGAAACCCTAACCTCTTTGTTACAAACCTATTGAGATTCATTTTCGGACTAAGATCTCCCCCATGTCTTCATTTGGGTTAGGTTGTACTTGGTCTTCAACCCCATGAGCAAAGCACCCTTGTATAGCAATATACATGGGGGCGGTTGCTAGTGGCGATCGATTGAACCAAGCGACCACCCGGTCTATTTTCGGGGTTTTGCCCTATTTTGCCCCCTATTCGTTATAAATAGCATCCCTCGCCCTATTAACGCATTATTATGTTCGGGATTGCTATTTTGGGCGATTAGGCGGCTGTGGAAACGTGCGGAATTCAGGTCTGAAGTGCTGTTAATGATATGAAACATTTTCTTTTCTATTATTGGTGATTCTGATTAAGGTAATGAATCTCCATCTGCAATTCTCTTCTTTTTAACCTCTGATTGATATGAACCCATCCCCTTTTTGTTGGTGGTTACCCAATTGATTTGTTGTACTCCCTTTCCAATGTTCTTGATGAGATCTTGTCCAGAAACGAATCCCTGCATTTGTTAATGGATAGATCTAGTCAAGGGGAGAGTTTCTGGGTAATCCATTTATGATAATTGTTAGGTTTCTTTTCACCTAGTATCTCTTGGAGTGTTAGATTCGAGACTTTGGCCATGATCACTCGAAATCCGGATTGAAAACGGAGGATCAGAAGCCTGAGTTTTGGATTGAAACTCTTTGATTTTGGGGCGGTCACTAGTGGCGGTCGCTCAACCTAAGCGGCCGGCTCAAGCGACCGGCCGGTTTCCAGTGTCTGTGTAAGTTTGATTTTGGATTTGTTTTGACTCTTGACTCTTATATATTCTTGTAACTTTATGCCTAGGTGTTCTCTGTTTCAAGTAAAAGTCTTATAATAGTTTCTGGAATTCAAGTTAGAGGAATTTTACATAATTAAAGGTAAGGACATGCATTCTTATTTATATGCAATTACATATACATGATGATTCAGTTGTTCTATTTACTATTCTTTGATCATGTATCTTGTTGTAATTGTATAAAGCATGTGAATCTTATTGTATACTCGCTGTTTGTGGTATTCCTTGATGTACTTCATCTTTTATGATATTGCACAACTGTTCATGATATGATAAAGAGTGATGTAGTGTGATTGTGATGGAAGGGGTATTCCATTGGGATATCTTGGCTTGGGATATCAGAAGGCTGTGGAATGGGACACATGCCTGCTGATGTCTCCAGCACTATCATGATTACTTGATGACATACTTAGGGAGTCTAGAATTGCATGGCTAGGTACCCCACATGCTATTACCCTTTCGGCAGGGGAATTGAAGCCGGGTGACCCGTGACAATGGTGACGTGACTATGTTTCATCCAACAGCGGTAACCAGTCCGTGCGGAGACTCAGTGGTCCACTATTGGTCATGTAATGGTAGGGTTGCATATGTTAGGGTTGGGCTCATGGACGTCCAAGGAGCGGACTAGGTGTCGCGAGGAGTCATGAGAGCATCCGCCCCAATAATATGTGGATGACCATAGGGTTAAGGAGTGGAGTCCAACAGAGGTATCCAGTCCGTGAGGATTCTCACTCCTAGGTTGCGAAGGATATTGAACCGAGTTGGTTGGTGCCATAGGGGAAGTATCTGGACTTCATATAGTATGTTACCATTATGACTTGCATTGGATTAAAAACCCCGACATGCGCCAGTACTCATTGCCAATGGTTGTGGTGAGAGAGTGTTGACTTAACCCCTAGCCATGGTTTGAGAGCCAGTGTGGACTTACCCCTTTGCCCGGGATCCCTACTGAGAGGTAACCAGTCCTTGCCGGATCAGAGTGATGAGACTTACCCAAAGGAGGGCTGGTGTATATCTTAAAGCATGTCAGCTGTTAGAGACTTGCATAGTTAGATCTTAGTAGCATTCATATTTTTGCATACCATCCATATCATTTCATCTGTGCATTCGTGGATTGTATTGACATATATATGAGAATTGCTTGTTCTTTACTGAGTTCGTTGGAACTCATTCCTTTCATTGTATATATTATATAAACTGTACAGATAGTTGCACAACGTCGGACGTTGGAGATGATTCGTATGAAAGAACCTTCTCGTATGAAGCTGATGTTGACACAGACAGTGATACATGAACTTGCAGAGCATGAGGCCTTCTGAAGATGCTTGGGTGCACCTTTAGCAACCATTGATGGCCGACGAAGGCAGATTACCAGGACTTTGATGATCGTATGGAGAAAGATTGGAGGACATCTTTACTTGTTAATTTAGATAACCCGTTTTTAGATTTACAAAAGAAAACCTGAGAGAAGATTATTTAGTTATTTATTTTGCTTCCGCTGAACTCGATATTACATTTGATTCTTGATTCTTTCCTTTGATTATTTCTTGGAGTATTTGGACTTCTGTAACCTTTTTATTAATTATTGCACTATTCTTGCTCTTGATTATCTGTATTTGTATTTATTATTGTTGATAGACTAAAACCATGGATCCTGTGACGGTTCGCACCCACGGGTTGTCGGGCAGTTAACCGGGCCCGGCGGGCGGGGTGTGACAGTGACAGCGGTAATGCATTGCATGATCCACCTCACCCATTTTGCTTGAAAGCCCAAAAAGAAAAGTTTAAACAGCCCTCAATAAAACTCCATTCTGACTTGTCATATGCTTTACACAGGTCTAGTTTCAAAGCAAAATATCCACGTTTGGATGTAGATTTCTTCATGTGCCAAATATACAATATCAGAAATGGATCGACCAACGACAAAAGCACTCTGGGTTTCACTAATAATGTTGGGCAAAATGACTTTCAAACGGTTTGTTAAACATTTATCAATAACTCGATTAGGAACTATACAAAGACTAATTGGCTGTAGATGGCCAACTTCTTGAGGGTGTTTCCTCTTGGGAATAAGAGAAATGATGGTATTGTTTAAACTTTTTAATAAAAAACCCCTATTAAAAAAATGTTGAATGCCCTTGACAAAATCCTCCCTTATAATATCCCAGTTTTTTTGATAAACCGAGGTGGGAAACCCATCCATTCCAGGAGACTTTTTCCCTTTTATTTGAAACAAAGCATATTTAATCTCATCCCTAGAAAAGTCTTTACATAATCTAACATTATCATCATAAGACACGCAATATGCAAAGCTTGATAAGAAATATCGAGGGGATTGGGGTTGAGAAGTGGTGAAGAGGTTACTGAAATAAGTCCATATCTCTGACATGATATAGGACTTCGCAGACAACCAATGTCCAGTACTCGATTTGAGCTTGGAGATATGATTTCTCTGTCGTTTTTGTGAGGTGACTTGATGGAAAAAATAAGTATTTTGATCTCCTGCCTTCAACCACTGCACCCTCGCCCGTTGCTGCCAGAATCTCTCTTCTTCGCGTATCAAAGAAGCCAATTTCTTTGACAACGCAGCCTCTTGAACGGTTATATCTTCTGCTGAATTGGAAGCTTGTAAATCAGCCAATTGTTGTTGAACTTTAAGAATTTCAATGGAAGCCACTTTTGTATTTGCCTTGCTCCATAATCGCAAGGTCTTCGCACAATTCTAGATCTTATGTTGAAGTTTGTAAGCATTTGAACCCTGCTTCGACGTGGTCCATCCTTGTAAAATGTTATCCTTGAGCTCTAGATACTCTTCCCATTTAACTTCATAATAAAATTTTTGTGGTTTCTTAACTCCTTTGAGCAACTCTATTTCCATTGGAGTGTGGTCAGAGCCAAGTCTAACATGTTTGAAAGCATGAATATCAGGAAACATATGTAACAAGTCAAAATTATAAAAGACCAAGTCAATATCCTCTTGAATGTGAGCATACCCTTTCCGTTTATTGGACCATGAAAATCGACTACCAGAACTAGGCAAAGCTACCAATCCACAACTAGTAATTGCAGAATTCAAAGCATCTAGATGAGATTGAGGTTTCCTTCTGCCACCCCTTTTATCCTGATGAGTTAGGATTTCATTAAAGTCCCCTAAGACCAACCAAGCACCGTGAACAGAGTGACCCAGTTGTCGCAATTCTTGCCAGATCCTTCCACGCCCTGATTGCGTAGGCGCTCCATATAACAAAGTCACCCGAATATTTGCATCTATAACATTCCAAGAAACCATGAAATCAACAATAGAATGTGAGAGAGATAAAGGGAGAACAAAACAATTCATATTCCACATCACCACAATGCCCTCAGATTTGCCTTGTGGAGCAACACGTAACATATCCGAAAAACCCAATTTGAGCTTGAGCAATTCCATGTATTTGGCAGATTGTTTTATTTACAAAAGTAGGAGTAAGCTTGGTTGAGAGCGTCTACATAACTAACATAGATAGGAAACCCTCAAAGACTGACGACATCCCTGATAGTTCCACATTAAGAGCCTCATGTTGAAAGTTGGAAAAAACCAAAATATGGCACCCACAACTTGCTAAAAGAAACTCACCATCCACAGATAAGATAATCCTTAAAAAAAATAACACCCAATTTAAATTTAACTTGCTAACCCTTATAGCCTTTAACTTAAAGAAAAAAACCAAACAAACAGGTGAAAACAAACAACTGTGGAAGGCAGAAAATCTAAAAGCAGAATAAGAAGACAAAGATCATGGCATTTTACAAAACAGAATCATACCAGTTGCTACCCGAGAAGAACGGAAAAGCCACGCATTAAACGAAAACACAATAATAAAAAACATATGAAACAGATTATCTACAGAAGGGTAAGATAGAGCTAAAAAAGAAAAAACATGTATAGGGGCTAAGCACAATATTCACGCAGCCAGAGAAGGGAAGAAAATATATGAAACAGAGTAGTTATATGAACATACCAGTGAGCGGGTGCAGACGCTAGATTAGACCAACGGCGGAGGATACAAGACTCACCGGCAGTAGCAGACCAAAGGTGATGGCAAGAGAAAACTTACCGTCAGCAACCAAACCGCAAGAGGAAGCCTCCAACAGGAGAAAGACCAGAATACAAAAAATTGAAACCCTATAGTAAAAAAACACCAACAAACCTCACACCGGAAGATGGAGGTAATATTTTTAACCCAGAAAGGTTAATCAGAAGCAACAGCTCGATGCAAAAGGAAGAAATCTCAGATTTCAAAGATCGGATCTCGAATCGCAAGGAAACCAAAACCCGAATCGCAGGGAAATCAAAGCCCTAATCTCAGGAAACGCCATATATAAAAAAGCTCTATTGTACAATTTTATTTTTTTTAAAATTTATCAGATAAAAAAAGTAATTTTAATGATATTTCCCTCTATCATCATAGATCATAAAAATAAATAAATAGAAGAAAAGAGAAAATTAACACGTGTTGACATCATAGGGGTAGGTTGGTCTTTTGACCCCTCTATTTCTCGGCGTGGGCAGTACGCTGTCCCTACAGTGATTTCCGTTTCTGAAAAATTTCACCAAAAACTTAATCCGTAGCGAATGAAATTCGGCGCTCGTCCCCAAGAGCTCGTATGTCCGTAGTCCAGAGTCCAGACTCCATAGGAAGATCAAACTGATCGACTTCAAGTTTCTATCTTCCGGTGAGAAACCAGACGGGGAACGGACGCAAGGAAAGATATAACAGCAGGAGAGAGCAAAAACAGAATGCATTCTTTCGGTTACCGAGCAAATGCCTTGCTAACTTTTGCGGTGACGATACTGGCAGTGATTTGCGCAATGGCCTCTCTTTCTGACAATCTCAACGTCCCTGCTCCCACAGCCGAAGTCCAGGTACCCATTTCTTTCTCTCTCTCTCTCTCTCCGTTCATTCTACTTAGATCTGCACCCGCTTCTCTCAATTTCGTCTCGTTTGAATTCAAGGGTCTTATTGAAATAAAGCATATTGATTTGTACAGGTGCTCAACATGAATTGGTTTCAGAAGCAGCCAAACGGTAACGACGAGGTAGTTCTTTCCCCTTCTCCTTTATCTTGTTACCTTTTTACCTTTTTAATGAAGAGACTTCTTAGGCTTTAGGAATTCTCTATAGGATTAATCAGGACTAGTATTTGCTTTGATACGTAATCATTATGCTTCAGATTGGTGCAAAGTCTCAATTTTGTACTTTATCTCTTGATCTCTTGATATGAAAGTAAATGGGTTTAATACTTTTCTAGTTTTAAGGGGATTAAGTGACTCTTAGGAATAGTATTCAGCTAGTTGGGCTCCCAAATTTGCAGCTTGCTGAATCTCACATCAAAACGGATGCTGATCCGCAGGTAGATTTGAATTTGGAGGCAAGTGGGTTATTTGATGGTGATTACTATAAGAGCTGGTTCTTTTTAGATGAGAAACAACTAGGAAAAAGTCATCAGTAAGTTCTTCAAAGACGTGACTAAACCAATTACCGAACTCCATCAGAACTCGAACAATATCAAGTCCCTCCTTTGATGGATATCCCACGTTACAATCATACCCATTCATTCAATTATCAATTACCCCGTCAAACAACCATATGTTTCCCAACCATGCAAACTCTTCTATTAAAGTATTGGTCAGCCTCTTTCAATTAAAATCCAAGTTCTACATCATTTTGTCATCCCTCCTGTAAAAATTAAGAAAAATATCATTGGGAAGACTCTTTCTTCGGGGCATTAGTGAAACTGTAACACATGCAATAAAGATAATCCTAACACTCCAATAATCCTTAACTGTTGAGGTTTAAGATTAATAAAGTTGAGAATTCTCCAATGGAGCTGTGCAATTCTGTCTAGGGTGGGAAGCCTCGACAATGGGATTGTAGTCCAGTCGGTTGGAATCCTTATTTATCTTCTTTATCTCTTTCATATGATGTTTACTACAAAGTACTGATTTAGTTCCCCATTGATTGGCATTACTGTTCTTAAGTTTTCTTCTCTGATATTTGCAATGAATCATCCATGTTTACCAGTGCAGCATTATTAGGACCTTGAATTACTTCCCACGGCACCTGTTTGACCCTCCCAATTTGTAGTCTGATTACTTTAATCACTTTAAATGGATTTATTCTGATTTACCCATCAGTTTCAGAGAAGAGTTGGAGGAATTCAAGGCCACCCTCGGACTTCCCTTTGACCGGAATTTGGAGGGATCTCAATTTCTGATTTTCTGCTAGTGCTTCTCTCTTGTGTCTGTGTTATTTCATAGTTCAGACTTCAGTTCTTCAAATTACTTCTAATTCAGCCTGTAGATATGGTTTATATATATAATTTTAAACCTCCTAAGGTTAAGCTCAATTTGTTTCACCTTGGCATGAGTTCCTGATTTCTTTGAATTCGAAATCTTCTAGGAATTCATTTTCAGATTGAACTGACTGTTGGATCATTACTATCTTCTAAAGTACCTCAGTAATAATCATTTGTGATTGATTGTCAAAGTTGATCTTTTTTTGAGAAGGTTGACTTTTTCAAATTAGTTGGCTCCTTCGCTCTTGTATGTGAGAAGTTTAGCCTGAACCTAGGGTTCTTCTTACCTATCCCCTACAACTACTACTAATCTACTACATAAACTACACTCTCTCCATGAATAAGATTCTTCATACTTTGATCAACCACGCTACTTCTTCCACTAAGAAATAAATATAGTCCACTATGTAACTACCTCTCCTCATGTAGACATAACATTCATTCCCATTTTGACTGTCCTTTCATTTAAGGCAAAACAAAACTGGCCTTCATTATTAAAAACCTACAACATTAACAACAACAACAACAAACAACAATAAGCTTTGTCCCAACTAAATGGGGTTGGCTACATGGATTCTTGCCTTTCAATCAGTTCTGTTTGAGGTCATGCTAGATACAAGGCCTAAGCTATGCATAACATTTCTCATCACTTCTCTTAAGGTTATCTTAGGTCCACCCCTAGTTCTTCTAGTTCCTTCAATCTGGATAATATCACTTTTCCGTGCAGGGGCATTTACAGGTCTTCATTGAACATGGTTGTGCCACCTCAAACGACTTTTCCAAAGCTTATCACTTATGGGAGTAACTCCCAGATCAACTCTAATATGATCATTCCTTATTTTATCCTTCCTAGTTTTGCTGAAACTTTGCCACTTTCTGAATGTCAGAATGAATGGATTTCCAACATCAGAACCACAAAGTAATGATGATTTTTACTGTTAGAGCCTGGATTATAAATCTGCCCCGATCAATCAAAGGATCTCTTCCCAAGTATTATACTGGAACTACTCTTGTGGTAGTAATGCAATGGTGACTCAACCATTAAAATTTGGGAAGAAGACTTAATTCTTGAAGTCACTTCTAATGATGGTGATGTAGCCTCAGTAGGATGAGGACCAGAAAACCAAGATTCGTAGATGATAAGCAGAATAAATAGAGTTCCAAAGCCTTTGGCCAACTGATTCAGGGCTGTATAGGGTTTTAGGGCTTCTTGGGTGGGTGTACAGTGTCTGATTTAGGGCTATAGGTTTAGAAGATCTGAATCTTTTATTGTTTTCAGATTCAGATGTAAGATTTTGGGGTTAGGGTTTGGCAATTTAGTGCATCAAGGTTTTAAGGAAGTGGACAGGGCTGAGGTTGGGATCAAGTGTTGTTGGTTGGCCCCCGCCAGGGGGGGGTTGTGGATCTACAAGGAGGGGGGGGGATTCTGATGGAGGGTTTAAGAGATATAAGCGTTGGGGCTATGGGGAAGAAGGGAGGGTCAAATGGGGTAGGGGATGAAGAAACAGCAGTTTGGAGCAAAGGAACAACACTAACTTGTTACTTGCATGTAACCAAGTCCAATGGGCTGGGACGGAGATGGAGTGACGTAGACAGACAAAAGCTCTGCTGAAGGAGAAAACCCTCAAATTTGAAACCCTGGTCTGCTTGCTCTATACCTGGAGATCCCTTTACCGTTGACAAAAAGCTACCACACCTTGATATCATGCTGAAACAAAATCTATTAATTGTATTCTCCAATCTGTGTTTGTTATAAGCTTCTATTTATGGCCTTAACAATGATTCCCAATAGTACTCAACATCCAATTAGAATTCAAATAGGACTTCTACTTCTAATCTCTAAGATTTCTTACCTCAACTTAAACTGACTCAAATAGTGCGTAAAATTGAACTTCTTATAATTCCTAATTACATATTTGCCCAGCTGGGCTTGAGTAGGACTGCTGAAATTACCAAACTACCCCTGATGTCGAAGTGTGCTTGTTATGCTGCTGGCAGCAATCCTAGGACTTTATTTGGGCTTTGGGGCTCTGCTAGGGTAGGTCTGGTGACCTACATCAGATGGGCCATCAGGGAAGTGAACTTGTGATTTTGAATAAAATGGTCATCCTTGAAACTCTTAGCTACAACATGAAGAATGACTAGTTTATCATAGTCGGTATAAATGGTAGGCTCAAGCTTTCTGGTTTTGGAAGCAATGAAATGGAGTGCTTGGGCTGGATAGACTCAATTCTTCTATTGTCACCTGCCAGCAAATGGTCAAAGGTAGGTTAATATTGCCTTGTATATACTTATGCCTGATGATGAGGGATTCCAACTTTGCCTCCAACTTACAAGCCTTTGCAACGTCTGGTTCTGATACCACTTGATACATATGTATAACGTAGAATAGGAAAGATGGGAGAGAAGGTGCTTACATGGGAGAAGAGGAAAGGAAGAGAAAATTAATTAAAAAAGTTGCATTCCATCTCAACTCTTAGAGAATTCCAAGAGTTTGTCTTTGAGTAAAACAATTCAAAATCTGGATTCTCATGTTATCTTCCCATAAAAAGGCTTAGTTATTGAAGGTTGCACTACTACTGCTACTTTGTGTGTAATTTTTAATAACTCCTATGTAACTGCACCCACTACATGATTTCTACTTTAAACAACTACATAACTACATCCATTGAGAGATTACCACATAAAGTCCATGTAATTTCCTGCTATGGAGTCCATGTAGTCCTAGCAAATTATTGTGCCAAAATTTGAGTGACCTAATCTGGCTTCAATGAGAAAAAAAGCATGATAGACCCCAGTTGTGATTTGATGGTACCTGATTATGGAGTCTTGCTGATGATTATGGGCTTATAAAGTTATATTTTACCTTTTTATTCTGATGCAGGTCAGCTTGACATTGAACATCTCTGCTAATTTACAGTCAATGTTTACTTGGAATACAAAACAGGTTAGCCTTTAAATAAAATATGTATGTGTTCTTTTTTTTTTTTTTTGGTAAAAAATATGTATGTGATCATGTGGTTTGTCAATGTCTTTCTATTTGTTTATTAACAAATCGCTGCTCTGGATGCTGTACTACCCCACATTCCGGCATATTGGTCTATGTGTGTAGGACTCTGTTCCTCCTGTGCAATTGGTAATACTTGGGAGATTTCCTTGGTGAATTACTTATCCTGTAATCATATATAATTATTTTCCCGGATTGCTCCCATGAAACATATGATTTATTAAACACACAGAGTTACCAATTATTCTGTGTGGAGGATGGATCATCCTCTGGATTCACTGAAAGAATTCTACTTGCGTAGTTTTGTGCTTTTCTATGATATACTTGACATAGGCCAAACTTAGTAGTTATGATTACCAACAGGCAAGCAAGAGTAAGATCTGCTAGCCATGGTCTTTCTACTTTCAGTTCTTGTAAAGGAAGTACATTGGTTGTTATGCTCTCCAAAAGTTTAATATTCATTTTATTTTTTGAAATGTTAATTTTGTAAGTTGGTCTGGAAGCCTTTTCTCAATGAGTATTTCTTGAAAGAAACTAGAAGTTGCTGATCTGTTGCTTGTGCTATATATTAGGTATCAAACTGAGCATTCTGGATACATTTTTCATGGCCCTGGAAAAGGATTTTCAGTTACCTAATACATAGAATCTGATTGGTCATATCTATAACTGCAGGTTTTTGCATTTTTGGCGGCTGAATATGGAACCTCACAGAATGCCCTGAATCAAGTAAGCCCTGCATCATTTTTGTTTTTGGGGTTCCATAGGATGCTGTTATTCAAGTTTTGACTTGCTTTGATTTTTGTTAGAAAACTATGGGACCTTAGTTCCCCTTTTTGTTCCATTAATTCTAGAGTTGGGCTTTCATTGACATATTATATCCTTAAGTTTTTTTTTTCCAGGTGGGTTTTTTTTTTTTTTTTGGGGGGGGGGGGGTGTTTAAATAGTTGTTATTTGTATACCAGCATTAGTTGTTTTTCATTTTTGTGTGCAACCAAATATTTTGATCCATTGATGATCATGATCTTCAGAAGCAACTTACCTTTTAAGTGTTGTACTTCTGGCGGTGAAGTATAGACTTAAGAGATGTCAGGATCTTCATGTCAGTAAATGGTTGTCTTGTTTTACCTTTCTTGCCTTCGAAATTTTGGTTGCACCATCAAAATTGTTTTGTGGTGCATTGTTGCTGTTTAATGTGGAGCCAGAAAAGACAAGTAGAATAGTGCTTATTTCTAGGAACCATGGTTGTCAAAGCGTCCGCCTAGGCGGCAAGGCAGTTTTTCAACCGCCTTGTTTTGAACTGCTTAATTTACACCCAAACTGCAAAGGAACTCCAAGATCCAAAGTGACAAAGGACCTATTTTTTGCTCCGGGGGCGCTGCCCCCACACCCTGGCCCTTTCACCGGGGAGCAAGACCCAGTGCCCATCGGCAACAAAATGTGAAGCATGAGCCATACTCAACATTAAGAATGAATGAATTAGTAAATGCCTCGGCGGACGCTTTGACAACCTTGGTTTGATGAGATGAACTTATGTTTGTGTTATTTTTTTGAATAATTTTTCATAATTATGATTCTTGAATGATTTTTTTTTTTTTGGATGGATGTGACTACTAAATATTTGTTTAGCTTATTGTATAAAGTAGTTATGTTGATAAATAATTTAAAAGTAGTTGTGTTGAAATTTTTTGACCCGATTGCTTCTGTCACCTTATTGCTGCCGAGGCACCGCTTTGTTGTCTAATTGCCTAGTCAGAGCCTCAATCGCTTTGGTCGTCTTACCGCCTTGACGACCTTGCTAGGAATATGGTGGGAGATCTCGCAACATATCTCGTTTTTTCACATAGGCAAGACAAGATGGAGGTCGAGAGCAGAGAGTTGGGATATCTCGCTTGAGATCTCGCTATATGTCGTCCTAGATCTTGCTGGAACTATCAATATTTCCCTTTTTTTTGTGGATTTTAGCTAAATTTTCACATGCAACTACTCTTTGCACATCTACAACATCGAAGGAAGATCAATCATTCTCTGCTTGTTATATAATTTTATTAATCTATTCTTGAAAATTGAGATTGTGATACTCATATGGATGGAATTTTGTGACATTTAGGTTACTTGATGCATTTGATACACTTACTTTTTATTTATATGCCTTAAAGGATCTATATTACATGTTGTATAACCTTGCATTCCCTAATCCTACAACATTTCGGTTTCACACTATGGATAGATTTATAAATCATACATAGAGTTGTGTTCTGACAAATCCAAAGCCTTCAATATGTTCAAAAGGCCTTAAATAGGCTAAATACGAAGCTTCAACCCAATTGGGACCCTAAAACCCACCGAGATGGGCCACCAAGTTGACGCAAAAAAATTTTATATCTCGATTGAGACTTGCCGAGATGGTCAAGATCTCAGTTTTTCAAGGTGGCGAGATCTCGCTTCTACCATGGCAAGGAACATAGAAGAGAACTGATTCAGCTGGCTGAATGGTTTGACTAACGACTGCTGATTTCAATGGCAAACACTTGTCATATGATTTTGACTTTTGGAGTTTTTGGTTGTGCTTTGGTAGACAAAGCATGTTCTTTATCTGTGGTTGCTAGCATTTGGTGGAGATACTGACAAACATTTTAGCATATTATTAGGATCTTGAAGCGTAATAATACCGCATTAATCAAATTCCATTGGATTATTGCATAAATACTACTGGGTTGATACTTTTTGTGGATTATATACTTACTACAAGAGATAAAATCTTAGGTTCTTTCGTGAATTCCGACCCCAGTGTCAACTAACTTTTGAAGTAGGAAGTTTAAATATGTAGGACTTTCTCCAATAATGGGAATTTACGCAATCATCTAAGTCTACTGTGATCTTACCAAAAGAAAAATCTAAGTCAACTTTGGTAAACAATGTTAGTTTTGGTAGATATTTAACACTGATAGTTTGCAGATGAGAATGGTTTTTTTCTTTCTCAGTTTTGCTGCAGAGGAACAATTTGCTATATCTTTTGTGGAATATTAACATTTTCTTTGAACAGATTTCGCTATGGGATGCTATTATAACATCTAAAGAGCATGCAAAGATCTGGATTCACACAACAAACAAATATCGTTTCACCGATCAGGCAAGGCACCTCCACTAAACTGTTCTTCTCATCCCTCTCCCTATTTACTGTAAATTGACAGAAATTTTGGCATTATAGTAAGCTAGTCTTTTAATTTTTCACCGGGCACAAACTTATATTTTCATCTCTCATGTAGGGAAGCAATCTTAAGGGAAAAGAGTTTAACTTGACGCTGCACTGGCATGTCATGCCCAAGACTGGGAAGATGTTTGCTGACAAAATAGTGATGAGCGGATACCATCTGCCTGAGGAATACAGATGATAAGGGTATTTATGCTATGATTTGCTGTGACTTCATGAATTCTCTTATAAGATAACAGAACATTGAAGATCAAGGAAATTTTCAGGTCAGGATAAGTGCGGAAAATGGAAGGCTTCCTTTGTGAGCTATAGAATCTTTTGTGCTTACTACATGGCTGATTTTGCTTTTTAGAAGACCGGATCCTTGGTATCATGGGTGAGGACTGAGGACATGGAGGAGGGAACAATTCTAGGTTTAACCTTTTATCTCTTAGATTTTTCTATTTGCATGACATTAGGGTCAGTGTACTGTTTGGTGCTTTCCACCATAGGTAAGACGAAAAGAATTTACTTGAAAATGCAAAATTTACTTCAAATCTTCTTTTCCCCCTCTCTCTCTAGAAAAAAGTTGCAAGGAGGAGAGAGCAATTAATATTTGACATTTGCTTCATCTAGATTAGATTGGTTTCTACTTAAAACTAACATTTAGGATCATGGAGTATTACTCTATTCTTTTTTTTTTTTTGGTAAACTATTACTCTATTCCTTTGAGAGCTGGTGACTTAGTAGCTGAGATTAGGGAGCTAAAGAATTTGTGTATGGTTTGTGAGAGATTGACTTTGCGCTGATTTTCTTACGGGGGTTCACGCAAGCTCCTCGGGAAGTACAATTTACAGTTGACCTATCGTCCACATTATCTTACGTTATTTGAGATGATGCTGATGGTAGGAAGTACCACAAAATGCAAATCATGTATTGATTTATTTTAATTTAATAAATGTTTTTTATTTTTTTTTGGTTGCCAACCCCGGTTTCCAAGGTTTTGCCTTGACTAATCTGGTGTTCGACCCGGGTTGTGGTGGGTGAGTTTTCCAGTGGGGATTTTTTGCATCCACAAGGTTTCAATATCAGAACCTTGCTTAAGCGGACCAAGATGCTTACCACTTGGACCAATCCCCGTTGGTAATGTTTTCTTTTCTCTGGAAATGAAGAAAAAATACATTAAAGATTGTGATTATAGTGCACGTCATGGGAATGGTCGTCATCAACATCCACCTAAATGCAATATTGATGATAGCCTAGTAGGGAGCAAATAATAGGTCTCAACCCCACCCCCCACCCCTTCCCCATCTTTTGCTTTTTTTAATGAAGATGTCCAGGCCCTTGGTCCAATTATTCTCGTTAGTTCATATTATGCTAAGTCATATTGAGATTAAAAGAATCCTATTCAATTTCAATTCCCATCAAATGTTGATAAGAGCACCAATGTGAGTGGCCCCATGGGTATGCATAATTGAATTTAGGGGTTCTCACAATTCCTTAGGTGATCATATCTTACCAAATGGATCACCCCTAAGAGCAATGCAAATATTAAGTAATACTTTTTACAATGATTTTAAAGTTCGAGGGAAATTATTAAAGAGTTTGGGAAAGAAGTACAATTTGCAAAAAATTCCCGCTGGAAGACTCACCCACCACAACAGGTGTGCGACCGGGTCGAACACCGGATTAGTCAGAGCAAAGCCTTGGAAACCGGGGTTGGCAACCAAAAAAAAAAAAGTACTATTTGGAAGATTCAAGAGAGGAAGTTCATCTTGTTAGTGTTTATAGGTGAATTTTCTTTCTAAATGTATGAGATCCATAATTAAAAGAAAGAGAAATTGAGTTGGGCATTTTTACATGCATTGAATGGTACATGTAGAGCAAGATGGTCATGATAATAGAATGGGAGATGGTAAGTCTACAACGAGTAAGAGTGGGAAAGAAGATGGAAATTTATCCAGTCTATTTCCTTGTAAATGTATGATATGTGTCACAACTTCACATCAAATGGTTGAAATTTATTTATAAGTCACATCAAAAAATTGTAATTAAATTAAAAAAAAATGATGTGACTTGTAAACATACCTCAACCTTTTGATGAGTCCGAAAGAAGATGGTCATAGTGGCAAGAGGAGGACGGATGGCAGGAGATAACCAAATCCTTTCCACCCGCTTGGCTCCCGTCCCCCACGGACATTTATCAGGTCCATTTCCTCGTAAGGAATGGACATGATATTGATCCCCTACCCCACTTTGGCACTCTCTGGGTTGAGCTTCCCGTGGTACACGGGCAGGTCACGTCGCCCAACCATTGGGCAGTGGGGACAATGGGATGGGGAGACGGAGTGCCCGAGTGAAAAGGATCTGGACTCGGGCTAGATAAGCTCTGGCACCGAGAGTCAAAACTTTGTCTTCCCCTTTACTGGGTACTTATTGCCCACATTGGGGGATACTACACATTGTTGAGAATATTCTTCACTTGAGATATTTGTTTCAAGAGTATATTTTGGTGCATGGTGTTAGGGAGACTAATAGGTGCGCGGATTTTTTAGCCGGATTGGCAACGTCGGACCAAGAAATTTTGTTGGATTCTCTCTCTTTGCCTGCTCAGCTCTCTCAATATGTTGTAGAAGAGCGACAGGGTTGTAAGTTCTTTAGAACCTAATCCTGTGTTTTTATTCTATTTATTCTATTAATATAAAGTCTCCTTTTCTCCAAAAAAAACAAAAAAACTTTGCCTTCCCCAGACTCTCTCTCTCACCTTTTGAATCTCTGATCTCACAGCGGCAGCAAAGCTGGGGGGACTAGGAAGGCAGGAACTCTTCGAGATACAGTCTCCCCCGGCCCCAAGTAGTCACTGACACACTCCCACGCAGCCAACTCAACTCAACATAGGTTCGTCCGTTGGAATGGCATGGCCTTCTCGTCCTCTATCAAAACCTTGGCTACCTCACTAGTGCTCCTCTCCTCGCTCTTCTTCTTCCTCTACTTCTCTCCTTCCTCCCAACCAAAACCCAATCATCCCTTCTCGACGTCGAATCATTCCCGGAGGATTCTCCTCCACAACACTTCGCTCCCACTTCCTTGCTCGTCCATCCTTCAAATCCCATCTCAGCAGCGCTGCTCCTTCTCCGCTTCACACTGTTCTGGTGACTCCAATGGCCTCTTCAACTACGCTTCTCTCCATTTCTGCTTCTTCCGCCAAAATTTTCTACTCTCAATTCCGTCACTCTGCCTTATCCTCCTGTTGCAGTTCTATACCCTGGTCAAGACGGCGCAAGATCGATTCTCCGTCGTCGTTACAAAGCTAGCCACCCATCTCAATCTTTCACCTAGTATGGGCGCTGTCACCCTCCTTGCCCTAGGTAATGGCGCTCCGGATGTGTTCGCATCCGTAGCTGCGGTGCGCGGTGGTCATCCGAGGACCGGTCTCGGCGCTATTCTGTCGGCTGGCACTTTTGTATCGGCTTTGGTTGTTGGTTTTGTAGCGATTTACGCTGCACCTTTCTCCGTCGATCCGGCGTCCTTCGTGAGGGACGTCTTCTTTTATTTGATTGCGGCGCTGTCCTTGTTTTATGTATATCTCAGTGCAGAGATATTCCTTTGGCAGGCAATTGGGTTCGTTGGGTTTTATGTGTTTTTTGTTGCTTTTGTGTTTTGGATGGATATGCAAGTGAAAGCAAAGGGGAAGGATGATGAGCCTGCGACGGCGTTTGGTGAGCTTCGGAAGGGTCCAAATTCGAAGGTGATGGATTGCGAGAGCGGCGAAGATTTGGGAATTATGTGGAGGAACGAAAAACGGAATTCGGATGTTGTGCCACTCTTGGGAAGGTATGTTTTAGATCAAAGCTGGGTTTGTCATCCTACTGTCGTATATGGTGAATCAAGTCTAATGTTATATTGATTTTTAACACTATAATGTTGTCATAATGTTCTTGTGGAATCCGCCTTCCTGGAAATTGGGAATTCCATCATTGTGTGCTCTCTTCTGCTATTTTTTGTTGCTTTGCGAATAATGATATGTAATGTTTTGTCGAACTCCGTCAAATATGGAAATGCTGAATTCGTTGGATAATTCATATGTATGGCTTACCTTTTTCTTTCCCCAGAATTTCTGCTGAAAGAGCTTGGATTTGTAATGTTTAAATGGTAATTTTATAGTTTGATTGTGACATCTGATCATTGATTGTAGAGTCATCATATTGGTGATCTTAATGGAAGCTTATTCTACACTTTTTGAAGTTTTAGTCTGATCAGATGTTGGATGTAGGATACTCTTTGATATTGCATATTTTTTTTGGAGGTAATGCACATGACTATGTCTTCATGATAGTTTCACTACTCTGGAGGACAAGAGACGTTCTCCTTTTCACTTTTGATATTGTACTTTTTAATAAACCACAATTACACAAGACCAATGAGTGCGCATTGAAACTTCTAAACTATTTGCAACCTGTATTTTGATAGGATGGTGCAGAATATTCATAATTTAAGTGGCATCCAGGGAGCTGACAATCTTATTCTGCAATGCCCCAACACCCTGTGGATGGACGATGGATCCCTGTTTAGTGCCTGACAAAGTTAGGACCTGTACTTTCTACAGTAGCATAGATTTTCCCCACTCATTGTGCTTGAATGATACAACACTTACTGAACTAAGATACCTTAGATCAGAGGATGGAAGCCATCTGTAATCATTATCAGATGCCAGTGAAAGATTTGCCGACTATTACCTAGAGCTTTGCGACCTACGAATGTGCAGTGCATGTATTCTTGCTAGAAAGGATTACAAAGAGACTGTTTGTTTGATGGACTGAAATGGGCTGGACAAAAATGTGTGGAAAAAATGTACTATTCCAATGAAATTCTAAAAGTTGAGTTTGTTTGGTAATGGGTTGGGAGAATGACTAGACAAGCTTCTTAAATTAAGCAGCCTGTCTGCTGGTACCCACCTTTTCCCACTTCATGCCTAAAAAAATCCCACCATTTTGAGTGGAATTGTGTGAAAAACCTAAACTAGGATTGTGGAGTCCACATGTTTTATTTTCCCTCACTTTAATTTTCTGTCTCCTCACCCCACTTCACATGGATTCCACACTTTTAATTTACCCATCCTTTCTTCTCCTGCAAATTGACGGTCTTCAGTTGTGTTACCAGTCTTGACACTAAAAGTTCGCATTCTACAACACTGTCTTGATCCTCCTCTATAGTACCTCTCCAAGTTCTCTTCTGCTTCCATGCTTGTCTATCAAAGATTCAAATATTGCCTATCATGAAATGCCATTCAAGTCTTCTCCTTTTACTTTGAATCTTGTTTTATTGTTTTTTTTTATGAATAAGCAATATGCTTCTTTTGCTTTAAAACCCTCAAAGGAGACCATCAGCTTTAAGTGACTGTGTGTTGGCTTGGTTGATCCTATGGCTAGTAAATCCAATTCCACAAAAAAAAATGGACCCCCTATCTCAAGTAATGAATTCAGATGCTAACAAGAAGGAAATATCACTTAAAAAAGCATTAATTCGAAACCAGATTCGGCTCATTGCAGGACCGATTTGGTTGGAATGTTGAAGTTAATGTCTAGTAGTCATTGTCAGCAACTAGGATATTGGCTCATTGCAGGACTGATCTGGTTGGAAAGTTAAAGTTAATGTCTGGTAACCATTGTCAGCAACTAGGATGTGAGAGCTCGAACTTGTGACAGTATTAGAACTTCAAATCAGTCCCTGCACTTGTAAGAAAGGACGAACAATAGTGCAAATTGAAGAGGAGAGAAAGAGGACAAAATAGATACTGGAGACTGGAGAGAATGGCACCCCTCAATTAGAGAGAATTTGAATACGCTTTAAAATATCATGGGTGGGGGAACCTTCTATGACACTAATAGGATTTCAAAATTGAAATTACAATTAAGTACAAGAGAAGAATGTAGGTTAAAAATATAGGTTGTATCAAACTTTATGCTCATTTTTGACCTGAAACCATTTCTTGACTTGACCCAACTTTGTAACTTACCAATTCTTCCCAGATCCTGAATTTTGGTTTCTAGTTGATCTACCAAAATATAAAACTGCATCATGTAAACTTATGGCTAGGTAATGATGTTGTCAAAGTTTGGTACAACTCTGATAGCTTGATTAGAATAGTTCTGGAGTTATAGAAGTAGATGGTTAGAGGTGGA
Source organism: Hakea prostrata (assembly GCF_041222555.1). NCBI lineage: Eukaryota > Viridiplantae > Streptophyta > Magnoliopsida > Proteales > Proteaceae > Hakea > Hakea prostrata. The sequence goes on from NC_142600.1 coordinate 30,315,660, forward strand.
ATAGGAACTTCAGGGTTTTTTCTGGACAGAATCGGACCAACATTTTATCGAAGGTCATGGGATGGAGATGGTTATTTGAGCCTGATTTGGGGAAGTTTGATGAGGGGCGCGCGGGAGGCAGGAAACAAACAAAGGGGAGAGTCGGGCCAGATGAGAGGTTAGAAGAACTTTGGGCAGGTGTCTTGCTTGCTGAAATGGCAGAAATACGTTGGAGGCCGTTTGATTAATGGAGAATCTTCTTGAACTTGCAGGAAATTTCAGCAACTCGAAGAAATCCCATGAGGTAAGAAGAAGATGATCACACAACAATGGTATCCTTGTCTCCACTGGTAGCAGTTTACAAAATGCTAAATTCTGTCATTTTTCAATGCTTACCCTATCACAACCTTGTATATCTTCGCCTTATCTCAACTAAATTGGGTCACCTACAAGGGTCTCTTCAAAATCAAAGGAGGGAAAACTGAGGTCCTTGTGAGGGGAAAGGAAACACCCAACCCAATCCTTAACCTCTTAGGTAACTTAAACTGATTAGGACACTGAACTTTACCAAAACAGATCCAAGTTCAACTCAAAACAGTGCAATCTTTATCCAGAAACAGAATATTGTGAATTAGCTTAAATTGAACCACTAGTTCAAACCAGTCAAATCTATTCATACAGCCTAATTAACCGTAGTTTAAGCTCATAAAAGTGATCTATTACACAGAAAACCAATGGAACCAAAGGGGAGAGGCACACCACATGTATAACCAACCCTAGACTGATTCCTAAGAAAAGAAGTTCAATTTCGTGATGAATCTGTGTCATGGCCATACATTCAGTGGATTTTTACAGACTTTTTCCACTGGGGGTGACAATTCCTTAAGAAAAGGTCATTTAGCAATCCACAGGTTAGTGATTTATTATGGTGTCATCATGACCTAATCTACCATATTCTCCACCTTGACATTGTTCTGATAGACATCCTGTTATGCAAAAGAGCTGCCATTTAGTGTTTTACATGCAAAGGATACAGTTATATTAGTAATCAGTGTCCCAACATTTTTTGCTGACTTACATTATTAAGGATTCTTTTGTGCATTATAGAATAGCACCTGGGTTTTGAGATAGGTAATTTTGAAACTAAGAGCATGAGCAGGGTTAAGTCAGTGACAACTAACAGTGATATCCATGCCTGTTTTTCGTCTTGTTTTGATCACTTTCAGTCATTGAGAATGAGGATGAGGACAAGGGTTGGGACCATAACAGTATCTTCCAGACTTAAGATGTGGTGATCAATTATGTAGTCACGTATTAGTGGAGGTAGTTGTACACTTGTACTATTATTCTCGAAGACTATGTTCCTTAGCTGAGATTGCAGACAGCCACAACCAACCACCCTCAAAATTGCATGATGTATAACACTAATCTCAAGGTTGCTAATAGGTATTTTCTCTCCTAGTCTGGTTATGGATTTGTGGATACAATACAACATGACATCCTCCTGTTGAATATGTGTGATGTTCTTGGTTGAGTGTGGCTGTTCGATAAAAAGGTATTACATTTTAGGCAATGTTCAAAGCATCGACATAAGGTATCATATCAGAAGAGTGATATTAAGATATGTATCATATCAAAAGATGCAAATTCTCTTGAGATAATATATAATTGGTGAAGATTCTTGCATGTATGAATAGCGATTTTTTAGGTATTGGATCAATATCATATGGTTTCAGCACTTCAAAAAGATAAGTATCAGTTGGTATCTATGGATTCAGAAAGATACTCTGAGCCATGATTGTAGGTGTGTGTGAACTGTGAATGCCTACTTTTTCAAGCATGGCAACAGAGCCATGGTTTTTCTTCATACTAAAGACCTTCCAAAACATAAAGCTCAGAAAATAGCCAGATCGTTCCTTCTGTAGCATGTTGATTCAGATGCCCTCCTTGGTCCTTTTCCTAACTAAATGGAATTTGGTTCTTTACCGTGGGGAGTTGATGTAATAGCAATTGACTGGTTGGACCAACATGACTGAGTCTGGATTTTGGAAACCCAAACTTAATCAGAATCAGTCCAACATAGTGTTTGATCATGATAAGGTTGGAAATAGTTAGTTATTTTTATATTTGTATATGCCTAGATGGTGGACGGGCCTTCAGACAACATTTAAGTTACACTATTGCACACATTAGATTGTGGGTTTAAAATATGCAAACAATGTCTCTGTGATATGAGTAAGGCTAATTACACATTCCCCTTCTAGACCCTGCAGTAGGGGAAACCCTCGTGTACTGGGATGCTATTTTTATATTCTAAGATAGAATACAACTTGAATTGACTGATTATGTCATTTGAATTCTATTTTAGTTGTTGTGATGTGAACAAGGGTTCACCCCCTGGCCAAAACCGTAGAGTGGGCCCCAAGGCTACTCTAAGGTGGAGCATTGGGCTGGTCGAATTCTCCCAGAGGGATAGTTTGGTCCTTTCTAGCCCAAATTACATGCTGGAATTAATTTTCAGAAACTTCATTTCTTAGTTTTCAAAGAGTCTTGATTAGTCAGAAGTCTTGTTTAATTTAAAGATGAATTCTTGAGTCCTTAGGAGTCTGCTTTAAAGATGGACTCTTACAAGTCTTTATTTACGAGAAGAGTTCCTTTTCTTATTGTTAGAGTCTTAAGAGTCTTAGGAGGAATCTGTTTTCAAGGAGATTATGTTAGATGTTTTAAGTCTTTATTTGGATTTGCTGAGATTAATTGTAAGGGAGATCCTATTCTAACCTATAAAGGAATCCCACTTAGGTTGGAGTCTTTAGTAGGCTATAAATAAGCCTAGTCTGTCATTGTTTTTTTTTTTTTTGGAAGTCTGATTATTTGAAAACGAATTTGTTAAGGTTCATGGCTTTGTTGAGGGGGCCACATTTTAGTCAGAATTGAGAGTCTTCTTCAAAGATCAGCATCTCCAACAAGACTTGCAGCCTTCTTCTTCCAATTTCCAGCAGCCATCAACAATCACAACTATCCCCACATAAGTAGAGCAGACCCCCACCTCCTTCCACACCCTCCTAGACCCATCACTCCTACCCCAGTCCCCTTCCCCTGCCCGTGCACCTGAATCCCTCCTCCCACCCTTTCTGTTGCACCCCTGGCAGCTACTCTGCCAACCCCCAACAGCCCTTAAAACCCTCCCACTACCCCTGCGATCCTTCCCTGCCCCTCCTCCACCTCTCCTCTACCCTTCTCATTTCTTCTCGCAACGCTCCCTTCCCCTTGTTCTGACTTGCGGCAGATCTTAAACAAGAAAGAAAAAGAGAGAAGGAAAGAAAAGAAAGAAATAAGAAAAGAAAAGAAAGAATATGAAAGAGAGTTCAAGATTGCCCAAGATCTTTCCCTCCCTCAGATATTAAACCTAGAACCACCCCAAAATCATATCTAAATCTCTCCGATCCAGTCGCATACTTCCTTGGGCACTTTTTGTTGAGTTTAGGTTTCCCTTCATCTTCCTATGCTATTTTGAAACCCTAACCCCATATGTTATGTTTTGACCCGAATTCTTGTACCCGATTTGGAAGATGGACCCGCACCGACATATTTTGGTGGGTGACCCGAATGACCCGTTTGCGGGGATCTGTAATGGAAGCGAAGGGCTTAGGCCGATAGGTTGACCCGTTTACCCGATTGGAGTCTATATATATGTATCTTATGTTCGCCCTACCACATTATTTTGAGATTTGAGATTTTCAATTAGGGTTTTGGGTGAGAGTTCTTGTAACACCGTTCTTGGCGATTGGTTGTGATAATTCCTTCTGTTCTTCTTCTACATAGTGGAAAAACACTTCTTCTTCACTGTGGACGTAGCATACCACATCGGTGTGTAAACCACGTTAAATCTCTATGTGTTTTCTTTTTTGTTTCTTTTACGATTCGCTATTTTGTGGTGTTTGTTCTAATAAACCCATCCCACATTTCTCTGTTAACCAAATTCTACAACCGATTTAGTTTTGTTATACCAAATCTTACCCAAACCTTCCCATAATAATTTTAGGAGCATCCTTGGTACCTTAGGTCCATCCCATTGACTTTGGAGATTAGTTGCTGGTGGATTTTGGTGAGACCCTAAATTTTAGGGAATTCTTCCAAGAAACCCTAACCTTAAAATTGGGTTCACATCAATTTGCTTTCTTTTCTTAGATAGGATACAACTTGAATTGACTGATTATGTCATTTGAATTCTATTTAGTTGGAGAGTTGGATTAGGAAATTACTTTCTTACTGCTGTTCTTTTTCATTTTCTTATTTGTACGTTGTAACCTAACTCAGAGACCCTATCGCAGACTTCTTCCTCCTTTAGATGAGATGAAGAATTTGATGCCATTGATACACATGTATCATTACTGCAACAGAAGTTTGAAGGAATTTATTGCTGCAATCATAGGCTATACAAGTTCATAATGACCAGTGACAAATGGGGAAAGGTTGATATAGAATTCCAAAGTTGTGGTTAAGGATGTATTTGAGGAAAAGGAAACTATGGGAGCTAGGCCTGCAAGAAGTACCCGTAAACAATAGATAAATGAAGAAAGAAAGAAGAATTAATGACAGATGGGGATAGACTTGGTTTCCAAAATTTCAACAACTAAAAACTCTTAACTAGCTTCATCCTTGTTTCACTTAATCTAGGGGGTATAACGATAGATGTCTCCATGTTATGCGCTTTATGTGAAAGTATGATGCTAAGATGGATGAGTGGCAAAACTAAGAAGGATACGATAATGAATGATCATATTAGAGTTGGTCTGGGAGTTGTTCCCATAAATCATTAGCTTTGGGAAAGTCGTTTGAGGTGGCATGACCATGTTCAATGAAAACTTATAAATGCCCTTGTACAGAGAAGTGATATAATCCAGTTTGAAGGAACTAGAAGAACTAGGGGTAGACCTAAGATAATCCTAAGAGAAGTGGTGAGAAAGGATTTGCATAACTTAGATCTTGTATCTAGCATGGCCTCAAACAAAACTGATTGGAAGGCAAGTATCCATGTAGTCTACCCCATTTAGTTGGGACAAGGCTTATTGTTGTTGTTGTTGTTGTTTATGATGCAGATTATCACAAAACTGATTCTTTACTTGGGAATAAGTCCCAAGTTTTATTTATGTTGGGTCTTTGTTCGAAGTGATAGAGGATCCTGCATACCATTTGGCAATTGAAGAAGGAGAAGTGGAAAGGTAAGCCATGGTTTCAAGACATCAAGATGTACCTTGAAGAGAGAACCTTTCCTCCTGACGCCACGGCCACAGACCGAAGAACCATCCAGAGATTAGCCATGCAATTCTTCGTCAATGCGGCAGAAGCCATAGAATCATTTCCTTTTGAAGTGTGTTGATGCCAAGGAAGCTAAGAAAGTCATGAGGGATGTACACGAGGGAGCTTGTAGTCCCCACATAGGTTTTCAAAGTGAATATGGTAGGCTACTTTTATGCGCCTAAACTATGGGTTTGTAGCTTGATATGGGATAAGGGGTTTTAGCTTCATACTTAGTGGTATTATTATTATTATTTTTTAATAAGTTGAATTGGTTCAACCAATGTTCATTTAAATGATTTCTTCTTAGTGTTTAGGGTGCTGGATTAGAACTCTGTTTGGACTCTATTTCAGTTTTCTAGTTTGTTTAAGTTACCTGATAGGTTAGGGATTGGGTTAGGCCTTTCCATTCTAGTCTAACAGTAAATTTTGTGTCTCTTATGTAAAGCTGTAATGGTGGTAAGTATTGAATGCAAATGCCTAAATACTTATTGTCAGAGATCACAATATACATTATCTATTCGTGTCAATCCTTGGGTACATCTATTAGGATAAGAATTGATCGCTCGGATGGAAAACAGACTGTTTAATGCTTGCATTTGATGAAGAATGGGGTAGGTTTCAGATTACATGGGCATTTTTGTGTGGAGTGAAGTCAATCATGTGATGGGTTGCCACCCCTATGTTTGACCTCTTCAAGATTTTGTTTGAGAATCCGCTTAGAACACTATTGGTCTTCCTGATGCTATAGAGTATTGACAAACCACCAAGCACAAGCTCTTTTGCACTCATGGACTTGGAATTATTTTCATGGTTTGAGATCTTGGTCCCTCGAAAAACTGAGATTGCGCGAGATTTCAGCCAAAATCTAGCATAAAATACTTGGTCAACTCAACCCAACTCCGGTGGGTATTAGGGCTCAGATTGGGCTGGAATTTGGTGTGCACCATGTTTTAGGCCTTCTAAACATAGTGGTGGCTTTACATAGCGTATATGTGAGTTCCAACTCAACCCTAACTTTGAAGCTTATATGTTGAAGGAATGAACATGGAGACTTATAAATCATGAAATACACAACCATTGCTGGGTAGAAATGAAAACACAAGGGTTTTAAGTCAAAATACATCAAACATGTTTAGTTGTTCACAATTTGGCATTACGATTGAGGTATATTTGAAGTTACACTATGAGAGTACAAGATTAAAATCAATGACCAAGCAGCTTCTCAAGCTCTTGCTCCACTAGCACCACCTCCCACCACCACCAGCAGTTAAAAAAAAAGTTTGGTAGAAACACCCACTTTGCTTCAAAATAGGTAGATCTTTGTTGTAGATGAGCTAAAAAAAGCTTGTTTTGATGCAGTCTAGGTAGAGTTCCGACCAACTTTCCATTGAAAAATCTGGCCTAAACAACAAAACCAGCAAAGGGGGAAGAATTACTGTTGAGCTCGATTTCAACTCAATCTTGACCGAGATAAGATATATATTATTTGTGGGCTGAACCAAGACCTTGTTTTGCATGATATCTCATCTCGAGGTCTCAGAAAAATGCAATCTCGGCCGAGATCTGGCGAGACCTCGAACTATGATATATTGCTAATCACAGGGAGGCAGCTCATTACTACAGCAATTATAGTTACAGATGTTGAGCTGAAACTGAACGATAGGACATGGTGTTGAGAAAGAAGATTATGGTAGAATGGCTTGAATAGATCAGTGTGATCTCAAACCCTCTATTTATAATAAAGTGGAAGAACACTACTACATAAATACCCTTACTTGGGTAACAAGAAATATAAAATTACATGAACAAAAAGCTCCATTAGAGTTTGAACTCCTAGTAGAACTCAACCAACACATGGCAAAAAAAATCACTTCCTCTGGACTCTCCCTGAAAATGAACTGCATGGACATGCTTGGGTTCTGGGCATCAAACCATGAGGGTATTTGTTTCCAATCAGTTCCTCTGTATGTGGGCTGAAATTACTTTGTTTTGCTAAACACAGTGCTTATTACTAATTATGATCTGATGTTGGAATGCTAGTTATCAATATTTGCTGGAAGAAACAATAGGCTTAGGATTATGTTATTGACACCTAATTGTGCTACTGTGTTGCAGTGTCTTTGCTATTTATTATGCCTGACCTGGTAATGATGGCCTTACCGGTTGTTTTGATCCTTATGCAGATATCAAGTGTGTGGGAAATTCCAGTCTCAGTTCTTCTTAAACTCACAATCCCACAGACAGAACCTTCAGAATGGAGTCGGTTCTACATTTCAGCGAACATTGCTCTCTGTCCATTAGCCATCTTATATACTTGCAGTTCATTCATCCCACTTGACCATAAAATTGCATTCCTCCTGCCAAACACTCATTTGCCTCTCTGGTCTGTTGTACTCTTCTCTAGCTCTTCTCTTGCAGTACTGCATTATGCAGTGGAAAAGGAACCCCCAAAAGCTGAGCAGCTGCCAGTGGTTATAATATCTTTTGTGATGAGCGTGTTTTGGATATCCACTGTAGCAGGGCAACTTCTTGATTGTCTGGCAGCAGTGGGAATCATTCTTGAATTGCCTCCAACACTTCTTGGACTTACAGTACTTGCTTGGGGAAATTCAGTGGGAGACCTCGTTGCAGATGTGGCGGTTGCGAAGGCAGGCCAACCTGCGATGGCAATGGCTGGGTGCTTTGCAGGGCCCATGTTTAACATGCTTGTTGGATTGGGTACCGCACTGGTGATGCAAACAATGAATATCTATCCAACAGCATATGAGCTCCAGTTCCACTTGAGTATTGTGATCGCTTTTGTGTTTTTGCTGCTGAGCCTAATGGGATCTCTGTTGGTGGTCACGTTCTTCAGGTTCCGAGTGCCAAGGTTCTGGGGATTCTTTCTTGTTGGACTCTACTGTCTTTTCATTTTTGTTAGCTTGATAATTGCTAAAGTTACAGGATGAATTAGATGAAGCCATTTTACAGTGACCAGTACAGTGAAGCTAGAAATGCTGATGCATACAATTGAGTTTGAGTTGCTATAAACCTACATCCTCAAGAAACTAAAGCTATAGATGTTGGTTAGAGAGCTAAAAGTTACTGTTGCATCCGTGAACTGAAGATATGTAAATACATATCTAAGACAAGTAGGTGTCCAATTGAAGGGGAACTCTCTGCAGATCATGGAATTTCAGTGGCTTCCCTCTGGGTTAGTGGTGATACTCTGCCAACCATTTCTTAGAAATTTTTTTGACTGATAGTGAAGAAGAAAAGTTTTGATTCTTTATAATATGTATTATAAAAACATTTTTTGGTTCTCAACTATACTGAAAGTTAGTATTTGACCTTATTGTTTTAAAGGAAGAATGAATGAAGCGTCCAAGCAAGTCTGTGCAGATGAGTTACGTAGGGTTTTTCTTTTGGTTGATAGGAAAAAGAAAATAGATATTAATAGCTATCGGAACAAATACATCGGATGTCCATGTCTACATAACTAGTAGAATAGTTACTTACAGTTAAGAGTCCTACTAGGTCCATAGTTATAGGTTGCTTCTAAAGCAAAATTAGTAAAGATCAAAGTTTAAAGTATCCTACAATACTATACGATACCTGCCGATACATATCCATATTTGACTTAACAGATATGATACATCTTGATGCATCTCTCCATTGAATTACACTAAAATGCATTAGCTAGAGTGATACAATACTCGATATAGGACAATACGTCTCTTAAAATCATTTGACCGATACGATATTCGATACCGATACTTAAAACCTTGGTAAAGATACTAAGGAGAGTTGGGGATTCAATATTACAAAGGTGATGGATGTTAATTTAGTCTTGAGATCCACTAGTGTTAGAATTAAATGAAGTGGCCAATATGATGTTGTTAATTGGATTGTAGGTTCCGGTTCTATGCGCCAAGCTGCCTGGGGATGTTGGTTCTTCTTTGTGCATTGGTGAACTCTTACCAAGATTGTCATTAGCATTGTTTTTGTGGTCTTGCCATAATCTAGTGTACCTGTAAGAATAAACTCAACATTTTCATCTTCTATTAGCCCCACACTCCAACATGTACTATTTATGATTTTGTTATAATCCCTTGCACATAATAGTAAGGGTGAGTGGTTTGTGGTTAAGTAATGTCGAAATTTATGGAAACATACTTTTGGTAATGCATGAGGTGGATTGAAGGTATGAATTTTCTTAGGTGTTTTGTTAAGTTCCTTATGCCATTTATTGATATTAATTAACACCAAGTGTGGGTTGGGTTAATGTTTGGTGAACATCACCCAAAGTTCCTTTCCCTCAAATAAAATAACATCTAATGACAAATACATAAAAAAAAAACCATTGGGTTGTTTGTCCATCAAGACCAAAGTTAAAGAGAAAGGTGTTGCACAGATCCAAGATTGACTCTTGGGAAAAAAAATATGTTCTGAGTCCTAGTGGTTCCGCCGCCAAAATTCTCTTTGTCCATTTGCATGATATGAATACATGCCAGAGAATCTCTGCCTTATCTCTGCACAGTTCACAAATATTGTGCACCTCCATCCATTGAGATAAAATAGATTTAACTCATAACCCTACATTCACGAGATGCCAAAAGAAATGTTTAAATTTCGAATGGAGTGGTAGTTTCAAAAAAAATTCCACCAAGGTGTGAAAGTGTTGTTAAGTTGTGGGGTATTTGTTTTTTATCAGCCCCACCAATGTGGCAGAGAACTCGCCATTTGTTGAAAGAAGAGACACCCAGATATCATTAGAATTGTTAAGTACTAAGTGATGACACAAGGAATTTGAGAGGTTAAACTTGGAAAGATACTCCCTGTTGGTTTGAATGTTGATTACCATCTTTGCCACCGTAGTGTCTAGGGCCCAAATCTCAGTGTTGGGATGTTCTTTGATAACACTTTTTGTATTGGGCAACTAGGGGTCAAACCAGAAAGAGGTATTCTTACCATTACCTACTTGTTTTCTTACCATACTTTCCAAACTTGGGATAATACTACATAAGCTTCTCCAGGGCCAAGATCCTCCTTTTTTCTCACTTTGGGGTTAAAAATACTGCAATGTGGGAAGTATTTGGCTATCGGGTTTTACCCCTAATATGGGAGAAATCACAATCGGACCGGGTCTGCCCTTGGTTCAACCCTTGACCCCGGCGGAAGAAACAAACCGACGCACCGGCGGGCCGGGTTTAAAAGATAAACTGCAAAGAAGTATCTACCGGTAACTCCCGAACCCGTGAAACCGGAGGGACGAACGCAGCGGACGGTTAGCAACACGCGGGAGCAAAGGACGGTTTCTCGATAACGCCCCGCACAATCGATCGAAGAAACACGATTGAACGGCCACCCGAAGAAGGCTCGAGTAAATCCAACGAAGGAGATTCGACGATAAACACTATATAAGGCACAACCACTGGAGAGGACGAACGACCATCATTCGGTTATATACTTGCTTATACACAGCGGGGCCTTTGTGATTAAGTCACGTTGACTTAGCCTTCGGAGGTGGACTCCCGACCCCAGCGGTCGGGCCACATCTGACGATTGTCTTTGCGGGTCATCCATCGAAGATCTAACGGCTGAGCAAATCTTGGACGCATCAACCCCACAGAGAATTCAGGTTGCTAATTAGCCTCTAGCATTATTTGAGTAGGAGAGCTATGTTGATATCCTCTATTTTCCGAAACCCTAGACCACCTTGATGTTTTGGTCTACGACACTTATCGTAGGAAATGAGGGCCATCTTCTTTTTGACCGGATTTCCAAGCCTAAAATTTTGGCAAAGAGAATCAATTTGTTTGCACAAGGTGAGAGGGAATTTGAAGCACTACATTTGAAAAAGGGACATGGGCTGAAGAATAGATTTAATAAGAACTTCTCGTCCAACAAAAGAAAGGTTTGAAGCTTTCCAATTGGCAAAGCGAGTCTTGATTTTATTTAAAAGGAAGCTAAGATTTTTTTTTTTTCTTGCCCTGCCTTGAAAAATTGTGGTCCCAAGATACATTGCATCTTTCTTCATCTCAGGTATACCCAGAGTTGAGAGGATTTGCAACTTCAATTGGTTATTCACATTGTGGCTAAAGAACACTTTGCTCTTCTCATAATTGATTTGTTGCCCTCTTAAATCCGAGAATAGTTCAATGGAAGCTTTGATGGTTAGTATATCCTCTTTGTTAGCTCGGCTATCATCAACAAAAAACAAATGTGAGATTTCCGGTGCTACCCTAGCAATTTTAATTCCTTTGAACATGTTCATGGATCTATATTCATTGAGAAGTCTAGAAGGGATTTCCATGATCAGCAGGAAAAGGTAGGGGCTAAGAGGGCAGCCTTGTTTCAGTCCCCTAGTAACACTGAACCAATTGTATGGGCATCCATTCAGTTTGATAGAACAAGATATAGTACTCATGAGTTCACTAATAAGCTTGCACCATTGTTGATTAAAGCCTAAGAACAAGAATAGGACATTTATGATGCTTCATTCCACCGTGTCATAGGCTTTTGGCATATCCAATTTGAGAGCCACATAGCCAAGTTTACCCCTAGTTTTGCTCATAGAGTGAAAAATTTCATGAGCCAAGAAAATATTTTTTGTCATTTGCCGAGTGGGGATGAAGGCTCCTTGAAGGGGGGAAATAATGATGGGAAGGATTGGTTTAAGTCTCAGAGCGAGAATTTTTGCAAGGATTTGGTAAGACACATTGCACAGACTAATAGGTCTGTAATCAAATACAAAGGTTGCATTGTCTTTCTTGGGAATAAAGGCCAGTAAGATGTAGTTTTACCCCAATGTAGAGTAGCAGAAGAAAAGAAGGAAGAGACAAAATTCAACAGATCTAGGTGAATCATGTCCCAATTTTGTTGGAAAAAAAAAAAAAACGTTGAAACCATTAGCCTTAGGTGCTTTGTAAGGTCCCAATGAGAAAACCACCTTTTTTTTATTTCTTCTAGTGAGGGAATGGTTGTGAGGTTATCAAGAGAAGAAAGATCAACAAAGGGTGGGTGGGGGGGGGGGGGGGGAATAGGTTTTCAATAAAAGATGAGTCCAAGGGGTTAGAGGACAAGAAAAGGTTTTGCATGAAATCAACAAAGGTTGAGGCAATATCTTGAGGTTTTATAAGTCTTTGACCATTGTGTTCAACGAAATCAATTCTTTTTTTTGTGATAATTGATCTTGGTAGTCAAATGATAAAACTGAGTGTTTCTATCTCCTTCAAAGATATACTTAGATCTAGACTTTTGGAACAAAAAATATTCCTCATCCTACAGGGCCCAAGACAGGATGCTTCGCTTCTCATGAATTGAATTCCAATTAGGGATAGGACCAGCTTCCAGTAAATCAAGAACAGTTGTTAACTGATCAAAAAGGTTAGAGACATTGCCAAAGGTAGACCTATTCCAAAAAGAGAGGTATCTTGAAAGGTTGGCTAGTTTACATCCCAAGTTTTCACTTCTGGATTCTTTCCAAGCAAGCGTGATGTCAATGGTGAAAGTTGGGTGAAGATGCCAATCAATTTGGTAAGTGTGGAAAAGTTTGTGTCCAGTGTGTGAGGGTGCAATAGTGGACAACAGAGGATTGTGATATAAGCAACTAGTAGGGAGTTTGGTGACTTTAGAGGAGGGGAATAAGGCTGTCCAATAGGGTGTGGCAAAAACAAAGTCAATTTTTTCCTTGATAAGGTGGGGTGGTCTTTGCTATTAGTCCAGGTAAAGTATGAGCCATGAGCAGCAAGTTTAGAAAGGGAGAAATCAACACACATGTTTTGGAAACTTAAGAGAGCGGGTGATGGTTTAAAATGTTCTCCAATTTTTCCTTCTGCAAAGATTACTTCATTGAAATCACTAATAAGGATGAAGGGTTTATCAACAAAAGATAAGAAAGTGGAAAGTTGTTCCCAAAAAACTTTTTCTATCTAAGTAATTGGGTGGGGCATACAGGAAAATTACAATCCAAGGAGTTGGTGTATTGAGAGAAATTGCAATGAAATGGGGATCAATATGAAGGAGGGAAGAGTGGATAGAATCAATTAAGAGGACCCAGATGCCTCCCATGAGGCCTTTAGAGCCCTCACTATTGTAACAACTCATAGAAGAGAACTTTTTAAAAACATGCTTTTATTAGTCCTTCAGATTTTGATGGTTGGCACACTTGGTTTCACAAAGAAACAAGAGATCAAGCTTGTGTTTTTCTAGAGTTTTCTTAAGGCATAGGAGTTTGAATTTACCATTGATACCTCTAATATTCCACAAGCAAATTTTCATTGTTAAAAATATTGTAATGAACAAGGGCAGTGGATAGATAAGGGAAAAATGTTAGTGTTAGTCATAGAGTAAACCAAATAATAGGGCAAAAGGCCCAAAAGGCAGAAGGCAAGAGAGTAAAAAAAATAAAATTTGCAATAATTAAAGTAACAGAGAAATAAAGTTTGCAATTGAAAATAAACAACAGAGGGCAACATGCCTCTGATAAAAACAATAGAATCCAAAGGCAACAAGCCAGAAGAGCAAAAGACACAAGTAGAATAGCCTAAAATTAAAGTGATAAAGTGGGTAAAGAAAAATTAGCAAAGAAACATGAACTCAAGTTAAACTAAGTAGAGAAATGATGAACATATTTTCTGCATAAACAATATATCACTGCCCAAAGAGTAATGAAATAAACAATGCAACTATCGAAGAAATCACCGCAATGGTGAAAAGGAAAGACCTGAGGGGTAGTAGATGTTGGTATTACAAAGGGATCGTTCTCTAGATACCCAAAGATGGAAATGTATCGAGCCTTTCATTTCTTCCCAGAGAACCGCAAAGAGAGCAATTAGGTCCGATGAAGTTAACAATAGAGATTTGAGGGACACACGAAAGATTCAAGAGGAGACAGAGGCTCCTCAGTGAGCTCCTTGCGCTGGTGTTTACAACCATGAAATCGACCCTCATCCAACCCCTTAGTAGTTTCCTCATCACCACCCCCCATACTTACACCTCCCATCGACAATTCTGCTCGAGTTGGGAGCTTTCCCCATCACTTTGGTTTTGCTACCATTGAAGATTTGTACTGATTGGATGTTGAAGATTTGTTGCTTGGATGGGTGCAATACTCCTTTCCCTTTGATTTGATCAAGGAACGAGAGGGCTGTCGGATCATTTAAGAGAGCCACATGATCCAAGCTACTTGGAATGTCGCCACTGCCCGAGTGTGTGTTAGTTCCATTGGATGATTTATCATGACATTTCTTAGAAAAGTTATCCTGGACATCATGAATAACTACAAGGGCACTATCTTCCACCATTATTTGCTTTTCTTTATCCCTTGTTATTGTGTGGTTCATTCCGAGTGATTTTGAAGTGCAGGCACTAGAAGAACTTGTTGAAGATTACCACCCCTCTTCTCTGTGTCATTCGAAAGAATCTATAAGTGATGATGAGGAAGAAAATGATGAATCCGATGAAGAAAATATCAACTTAGCCTTGATGGATAAATCGGATGAAGCTCAAGACCATGATGTAAACTTTATATATGATAGTTTTGATTCCATTCATGATGAAAATGAAATAGATCACATAGATGAGGAAGACTTAGTTAGTGGCTTTCAAAACTCATATAATTTAAGCAAGAAACTTGAAAAGAAAAACAATGTCTTGAAAGGTGAAGTGTCCTCTCTTAATGACACCCTAAATGACCTACGAGATTACATTAAGAAAATAGAAAAGGAAAATATTGACCTAACAATGCCCTTGTGACATTAACAAATGGGCAAAAGAACCTAGATAATTTTCTAAGGAACCCTCCAAAAGAGTCCACAATATAAAGAAAGACTCGGATTCAATGTTGAAACCTCCATTCCTAGAAAGGGGAAGGAAGTTAGATTTGAAAAAGAAACATCTTAGCAAGAATCCCTCACCAAAACCCACAAATGTTTAAGGAAACATTCAAAGTGGGAACAAGACTCAACCTCAAACCAATAGAGGAAAAATTGGAAGAGGAAATTACTATTCCTAAAGGAAAGGGCAGAATGGGAATCAAAAGAATGGACCATAGAATAACCAAAGAACAAAAGGACCAAATTATTCAAATCAAGGTTATTCAAGAGGTAATGGAGGATACCAAAACCATTATGACAATATAGGGGTGTCAATGGTGCGGTTTGGAGCGGTTTTAGGCCGGGCCTAACGGGTTCGGGCTGAAAAACCCGCAGCCCAAACCAGCCCATTTAAAAGATAACGGTTTCGGTGTGGTTTCGGTTTGATGCGGTTTGGGTTCGGGTTGACTAACGGTTTGGCCTAATGGTTTGGATTCAGTTTGGACTAAATTAAAAATCAATATTGAAATTTATTTTTTCCTCAACTCCAAATCCTAGTTTCTCACACACAAAACTACAAAAGATAGAGGATGAAGACTCCAAGTAGATGGAACGATAAGTGATGGCATTAGCTTGAACCAAACCACCCTCCACCCTCAAAAAATAAAGAATTTAGATTTTCTATCATGTGTAGACCAACCTCACAATTTTCACCCAATGAAATTGAATTTGTAAGAGTTAAGAGTTATCAATTAAGACTTTTAAATTTTAAAATAATAAAACTAAATGAAATTTGAAAATTAAAAAGTTAACGATTAAGATTAAGACTTAAGAGTTAAGAGTTATCAATTAAGAATTTTAAATTTTAAAATAATAAAACTAAATGAAATTTGAAAATTAAAATGTTAAAACTTAAACCGTTAAACGTGTTAACTCTCAACTCTCAACTACTCAAACTCGAGTCTCAACGTCTCAAACACCGAAATTCATTGATCATTAATTACATTTAAACAATACAAAAAAAATTTAATTACATTTAATATTTTAATTTTATTTATGTAAAAGACTAACGGGCTGAAAGCACACGACCGAAACAGGACCCCCACACGGCCCATTAAGGATTGGTTCGGGCTATAACAGGCCAGTTCGGTCCGGTTTTAACGATTCAGGTTGAAAATTGACACCCCTATGACAATAGGTGGCAAAAACATCAAAATTACAAAAATGTCCAAAGTCAACAATATCATCAATTTTGGCCAAACCAAAATCAAATGATGTTTGGTTATAATTGGCCATATCCCTACTATGCACCCTATGAGCATATCCCTCAATCTCCATTTATGCCATATATGCTAAACCATCAAAGACCTAGAAGAAGCAAAAAACTTCTATAAAAACACAAACAAAATGAATGAGCAAAGAAATCAAAACTTCAGTGGACTGAGATAACAAAAACCTCAAGTCCAAGAACTTTTTGACATTTGTGATCCAAGATTTCAAAGATCTAAGGGATATCAACCTAGTTGGTTCAACATAGAACCAATAGGATTTAACCAAGTTGGATCCCATGTAGACGTGGGGACCAATGCATATCTTTTCTTTCTTATATAGGTTTGTTTGATGAACACCTAAAAAAGTGAATGGTACGTTGATAGCGGTTGTTCCAAGCACATGATGTCAAATCTAAAGCTCTTTACAAAGCTTAGATCATATGATGGAGGATGCGTCACCTATGGAGACAATAGCAAAGGAAAGATAGTTGACTTTGGTCAAGTTAACATTAGAGGTACTTCTATCTCTAATGTATATTTAGTTGATAAACTATCATATAACTTGCTTAGCGTAAGTCAATTATGTCATATAGGCTACAAAGTTACATTTGATGTTTCTTGTTGCTATGTGAAAGATGTGAATGAAAAACTAATCATTAAAGGTATTATGAGAGACAACATTTATACTTGTGTGTTCAATGAATCATCTCTTAATATGACTTGTCTTATGTCACATGAAGAAAATCTTATTTGGCATAAAAAACTAGGTTACATCAATATAAAGTTAATTGAGACCATTGCATCAAAGAATTTAGTTAGAAATCTTACAAAAATAAAGTTTGATAAAAACTATTTTTGTGATGCATGCCAAAGGGGAAAACAAACCAAAATTTCTCATAAGTCCAATAACATAGTTTCCACTAGTAGACCACTAGAACTTCTTCATATGGACATATTTGGACCTATTTCCATAGCTAGCCTTGGTGGTAAACATTATTACTTTTGTCATTGTTGATGACTACTCAAGGTATACATGGACTTTATTTTTAAAGCATAAAGATGATGTTTTTGAGGAATTCATCATTCTTGTTAGGAAAATTCAAAACAAGAAAGAATACCTCATAACCACCATTCAAAGTGACCATGGGAGGGAATTTGATAACAACAACTACTTTGGAGAGTTTTGTGATAAATAAGGCATAACTCATAATTTCTCCGCCCTTAAGACCCCCCCAATCAAATGGAGTGGTAAAAAGAAAGAATAGATCACTCTAAGAAATGGCTAGAACCATGATTAGTGAATTTTTAATGCCAAAGTATCTTTGGGCAAAAGCCACAAGCACCACTTGTTATGTCTTGAATCATGTTTTAATTAGAAAATCCCTAAATAAGACACCATATGAACTTTATCACAACAAAGTACCTAGGGTTGATCACTTCCAAATATTTGGATATAAATGCACTATATTAAACACTAGAGACCTTAAGGGAAAATTTGAAGAAAAAATTGATGATGGAGTTTTCTTAAGATATTCCCAAAATAGTAGAGCATATAGAGCGTTAAATAAAAGAACCTTAGTTGTGGAAGAATCAATGAATGTTACATGTGATGTATCTCCACCTAAGGATAAATATAAAATTCTAGTTGATGAGGAATGATGATGGGATGATTGAACATGTCATTAGAGAAAAAATGGATAATTTATCTCTAGAAGAACCTAGAAATCATTCCAAAGATGGTGGGACCCCTTTCAAGAATTACCTAAGGAGGTAGTCCCATGGAAAGACCATCCCTTGAACAAGTCATAGGTGACTTAGGTTAAGGAATCCAAAACTAGATCAAGAACTCAAAATTTCTACTATTATGTTGCATTCTTGTCAACTATAGAACCCAAAAATGCAAAAAAGACCCTAATCGATAGTTATTGGATCATGGCCATGCAAGAAGAGTTAAATCAATTCGAAAGAAATGATGTTTGAGAACTCATTCAAAGACCCCGAGACTATACCATCATAGGCACCAAATGGGTATTTAGAAACAAACTTAATGAGAATGGTCAAGTAGTTAGAAACAAGGCAAGGTTGGTTGCCCAAGGGTACAATCAACAAGAGGGAATTGACTTTGATGAGACCTATGCACTTGTAGCTTGATTTGAATCCATAAGAATGCTATTGGCATTTGCATGCCATAAGAATTTCAAGTTATATCAAATGTATGTAAAAAGTGTATTCTTTATGGATTCATTATGGAGGAAGTGTATGTTGCACAACCTCCGGGCTTTGAAGACCCTATCTACCACAACCATGTCTTCAAACTTAAAAAGGTTCTTTATGGACTTAAACAAGCTCCATGAGCTTGGTATGAAAGATTAAGCAAATTTCTAGTCCAAAAGGGATTCTTGATGGGTAAGGTAGACACCACATTATTTGTGAAGTATAAGAAAACCGACATTATCATTGTACAAATATGTGTGGGTGATATCATTTTTTGTGTTACAAATGAATCTTTATGTCATGAGTTTAGTACTTGTATGAGAAATGAGTTTGAAATGAGTATGATGGGTGAATTAAGTTTCTTTCTTGGTTTGCAAATTAAACAAAATGAAAATGGTATCTTCATTAGTCAAACCAAGTGTTGGGAAATGCCATGTCAGAATTTGCCACATCGGCCTCCAATCAGTTTTGATGATGACAAACACAATGTACTAATGATTCCCTTAAGTTGTGAATTATCCAACTCATCACTTAAGCGGATCTCGATGCAATGCAACCGGACCAAAGATTTACTGGATACTCAAGCTCCAGTCAAGTCAAGCTATCTTGGACTAAGAACCAAAGTCAAGATCAAGTCAAAGACCGTTGCACAAGATCAAGTCAAAGATCAAATCGAAGATCAAGACTTAGGTTAAATTAGGGCTTAGGACACTCTCGCATACACGCATATGTAAATTCATGTATAATATGTAACTCATGTCACTAGACTGACCTAGGACATGTTAGTGAGGTGTATGAAGCTTAGGGTTGACCAAAAAGTCCAAAAACCCAAGCCAAGTCCAAGCCCCCATAGGATTAAGCAAAAATGCACCAGACGGTTGACCGTCTAGTTTATTATCTGTTTTTATAACACAGTAGGCCAAACAGAATTCCATCTGGGCTACTTAAGCTAAACGAATAACCGTCTGGCCCTGACTTAATTCAAACGGCTAGTTTAACAGCTAGTTTTGTTGAGACGGATGACTGTCGGACAGACAGACGACCGTCTAGAGTAAAATTTCACTGAAATTTTTATATCCGTTGGGAGGTTGGGCCAATCAATTGTAGGACTTCTTTATAAGCCCAACCACCCCCACTTTAGGTTTTTAATCTTGCCAACAAAGCTACTACTCCTTCTTAAGTGAAAAAGCAATTACACAAGTGATATTGCCTTGATTACTAGCTTACCAACTCCACCCAACTTTGAAGATCATTCCAAAGTTATCAAGCAAACTTCTTGGAGTCAAGCTTGGAGTTATTGAAGGCTATAGGGACTTCTCATTGATGCATTGTCTTTATTGAAGCATTCATTCATTGCATCACACTCACACAAGGGGTAAAGTGTCAAACTCCTTATTAGGTAATATCCATCACCTCTTATACTTGTATTGATTGTTTAATCCTAGTCTAGGTTGATTAGGATTTGCATTGGGTGCTCTTACCCATGAACAAAGATTGCAAATGGTGCTTTTGCCCTATTTGATTAACAAAGATTGTAAAGGGTACTCTTGCCTCGGAACAAAGAGTGTAAGGGTTTGATTCTCTACCCATTGTATTCAAAAAGAATCATTAGTGGAATACTCTCTTGAGGCCAAGAGATGAGTGGAGGTAAACTTGTAAAGTCGAACCACTTTAAATTCTTGTATTATAATTGTTTGATAGTATCAAATTTCATTTAAATCTTTAATTTACTTTGAAATTGTAATTAAATCGAGAATTTGGGATAATCAACTAGATACAACCTAATCAACTCCCTCTAGGTTGTATTAACAATTGGTATCAGAGCGGGAGCTGTAATTGAGATTGAAATCAATCTCTAGAAGAGTGAAAGATCATGGCATCATCATCCAACCAATTCTCTTCAAGACCCGAAGGACTTAATACCTCTAGGCCTCCATACTTTGATGGAGAAGGGTTTGGTGACAAGAAAAATCATACGAGCTCTTCCACCTTCATGGAGACCCAAGAAAACTGCAATACAAGAAGTGAGAAATCTAGATAATATCACCCTTGATGAGTTAATGGGATCTCTTCTTGCACATGAGGCAGAACTTGAAAAAGATAAGAGATATGAAGAAATTCATTCAAAAAAGCCAAAGAAGAAATCAATCGCTCTCAAAAACTCCATCAAGAAGGATGATGAAAGTGACTTTGATAGTGATATTGCACTTATCACAAGAAAGTTCAAGAAGTTTCTTAAGGGAAGAAAATGAAGATTTCCACCTAAAGGACAAGGGTCAAAAGAATCTAAAAGTAAAAATTTCTCAAAAGGGAGAACCTCACCCTCTAACATTCAAGATGTCATTTGTTTTGAGTGTAGGAAACCGGGGCACTTCAAAATTGAATGTCTTAACAAAGGAAAGAAGAAAGCTTATAAAGCCGAAGTGACCTATACTACAAGAGACA
Source organism: Hakea prostrata (assembly GCF_041222555.1). NCBI lineage: Eukaryota > Viridiplantae > Streptophyta > Magnoliopsida > Proteales > Proteaceae > Hakea > Hakea prostrata. The sequence goes on from NC_142600.1 coordinate 30,336,667, forward strand.
ACGAGGAAGAAAAGGAGGAATCCGATGAAGAAAAAATCAATTTAGCCTTGATGGCCAAATCGGATGAAGACCAAGACCATGAGGTAAATTCTATATATGATAGTCTTGACTCTATTCATGATGAAAATGAGATAGATGATAGTGATGAGGAAGACTTAGTTAGCAGCTTTCAAACCTTATATGATTTAAGCAAGAAACTTGAAAAGAAAAACAAGGTTTTGAAAGGTGAAGTGTCCTCTCTTAATGACACAGTAAATGACTTACGGGAATACATTAAGAAAATAGATAAGGAAAATATTGACCTAAACAATGTCCTTGTGAAATTCACAAATGGGCAAAAGAACCTAGATAATCTTTCTAGAAACCCCCCCCAAAAGAGTCCACAAGATAAAGAAGGACTTGGATTCAATGGTGAGACCTCCTCTCCTAGAAAAGGGAAGGAAGTTTGATTTGAAAAAGGAATATCTAGTAAGAATCCCTCACCAACACCTACAAATGTTCAGGAAACATTCAATGTGGAAACAAGACTCAACCTCAAACAATCAAACGGAAGATTGGAAAGGGAAATTACTATTCTCAAAGAAAAGGGCAAAATGGAAATCAAAAGAATGGACCAAAGAATAACAAAGGAACAAAATGACCAAACCATTATAATCAAATTTATTCAAGAGGAATGGTGGAAACCAAAACCGCTATGACCATGGGTGGCAAAAATCTCAAAACTACCAAAATGTCCAAAGCCAACAACATCATCAATTTTGGCCAAACTAAAATCAAATGATGTTTGGTTATAATTGACCATATCCCTATTTTGCACCCTATGAGCATATCTCTCAACTTCCATTTAGGCCACATATGCCAAATCATCAAAGACCTAAAAGAAGCGAAAACTTCTTTAAAATACAAACAAGATGAATGGGCAAAGAAGTCAAAACTTCAATGGAACAAGGAAACAAAAACCTCATGTCCAAGAACCATTTGACATTTGTAATCTAAGATTTCAAAGACCAAAGGGATATCAACCTAGTTGGTTCAACATGGAACCAATAAGAACTAACCAATTTGGACCCATGTAGACATGGGGACCAATGCACATCTCTTCTTTCTTATATAGGTTTGCTTGATGAACACCCAATTCAAAGAAGTGAATGATACATTGATAGTGGTTGTTCCAAGCATATGACGTCAAATCCAAAGCTCTTCACAAAGCTTAGATCATATGATGGAGGATGCGTCACCTATGGAGATAATAGCAAAAGAAAGATAGTTGGCATTGGTTAAGTTAATATTGGAGGTACCTCTATTTCTAATGTATATCTAGTTGATAAACTATCATATAATTTACTTAGTGTAAGTCAATTATGTAGCATAGGCTATAAAGTCACATTTGATGTTTCTTGTTGCTATGTGAAAGATGTGAATGAAAAACTAATCATTAAAGGTATTATGAGAGACAACATTTATACTTGTGTGTTCAATGAATCATCTCTTAATTGACTTGTCTTATGTCACATGAAGAAACTCTAGTTTGGCATAGAAAACTAGGTCACATAAATATGAAGCAAATTGAAACCATTGCATCAAAGAATCTAGTTAGAAATCTTCCAAAAATAAAGTTTGATAAAAACTATTTTGGTGATGCATGCCAAAAGGGAAAACAAACTAGAGTGTCTCATAAGTCCAAGAACATAGTCTCCACTAGTAGACCACTATAACTTTTACATATTGACTTATTTGGACCTATTTCCACAGCTAGTCGTGGTGGCAAATACTATACCTTTGTCATTGTTGATGATTACTTAAAGTATACATGGACATTGTTTATAAAGCATAAAGATGATGCTTTTGAGGAATTCATTATTCCAGTTAGAAAATTTTTAAATCATAAAGGATACCTCTTAACCACCATTCAAAGTGACCATGGAAGGGAATTTGACAACAACTACTTTGGAGAATTTTGTGATAAAGAAGGCATTACTCATAACTTCTCCGCTCCTAGAACTCCCCAATCAAATGGAGTAGTAGAAAGAAAGAATAGATCACTCCAAGAAATGGCTAGAACCATGATTAGTGAATTCTCAATGCCTAAGTATCTTTGGGTGGAAGCCACAAGCACCGCTTGTTATGTATTGAATCATGTCTTAATTAGAAAATTCCTAAACAAGACACCATATGAACTCTATCACAACAAAGTTCTTAGGGTTGATCACTTCCAAATATTTGGATGTAAATGCACTATATTGAACACTAGAGACTCTAAAGGAAATTTTGAAGAAAAAGTTGATGAGGGAGTTTTCTTGGGATATTCTCAAAATAGTAGAGCATATAGAGTGCTAAATAGAAGAACTTTTGTCGTGGAAGAATCAATGAATGTCACATGTGATGTATCTCCACCTAAGGACAAATATAAACCTCTAATTGATGAGGAAGATGATGGGAGAACTGAACAAGTCATTAGGGAAAAAGTGGATAACATATCCCTAGAAGAACCTAGAAATGATCCCAAAGATAGTGGGACCCCCTCTCAAGAATTACCTAAGGAGGTAGTCCTTTGGAAAGACCATCCCTTTGAACAAGTCATAGGTGACTTAGGTCAAGAAATCCAAACTAGATTAAGAACTCAAAACTTTTGCAACTATGTTGCATTCTTGTCAACTATAGAACCCAAGAATGCCAAAGAGGCCCTAACTGACAATTATTGGATCATGGTTATGCAAGAAGAGTTAAATCAATTCAAAAGAAATGATGTTTGGCAACTCATCCAAAGACCTCGAGACCATACCATCATAGGTACCAAATGGGTATTTAGAAATAAGCTTGATGAAAATGGTCAAGTTGTTAGAAACAAGGCAAGGTTGGTTGCCCAAGGATATACTCAACAAGAGGGAATTGATTTTGATGAGACATATGCACCCATAGCCCGATTAGAATCCATAAGAATGTTATTGGCATTTGCATGCCATAAGAACTTCAAGTTGTATCAAATGGATGTGAAAAGTGCATTCTTGAATGGATTCATTATGGAGGAAGTGTATGTTGCACAACCTCCGGGCTTTGAAGACCCTACCTATCCCAATCATGTCTTCAAACTTAAAAAAGCTCTTTATGGACTTAGTTAGTTACTAGATGCATTCCATACTTAAGCATATCATCATTTACATATGTTACTTACCATATAATGTTGACATGTATATGAGATATGTTTCTTTACTGAGTTCACCAGAACTCATTCCTTTTGTGGATTATTGTTAAACTAAGCAGATGATGATTTTGGATCGGGAGAACTTCCACAAGACTGGGATAACTCCTATGAAGAAACTTTGGAGACGCCAGTGGGAGGTAGCGATGTATACCACAAAGCCACTTGTGGGTGCTTGGAGTGTGCTTACAACTCCTATTGATGGCAGGAGGATTCAGGTAGCTCGTCATTTTGAGAGGTCGACGAAGGAGGGTTGGATGACCCCATTCATCGAGAAGTTAGAGGAAAAGACCGTCGATTTTGAAAGAGAACAGAGAAACAATCAAGCTCGATTTTATTTGCTTCCGCTGAGATTCTATTTTGGACACCCTTGCTTTATTCTTTACTCTTATTTATTTCCTTGTTGGAAGTTGGACTCATGTAATTCCCTTTTATTTAATTATTTGAATTATTCATGCTCTTGAATTATTATTATGTGTATTTATTGTCATTGATGGGTAAATTGTGGATCTTGCGACTGTAGATCACACCCACAGGTTGTCGGGAAAGACCGATACTGGCGCGTGTGACATCGGTGGTAGGTGAGTCAGCTAGGAATAAGGGGGAGGCCAAGGTAGGCCACAGGAAAAAAGCTTAAACCCAAAGAGCTGCAAGAGAGAGGAGCAAACAAAATCAGAGACACCCTAAAGGAAGATGGTAGATTTCTCAAGATTAACCCAAAGACTAAAGAGGGACTCAAAGGTGGAGAAAGAGGCAAGGATAGATGAGATAGAGGAGTAATCAGCCTTGGAGAAAATCATGAGATCATCTACAAAAGCAAGATGGGTAGGCTTAAGAGATTTGCACTTAAAATGGGGGATATAAGGAGTTGATCAATTTTGAATTGTAGGAGATGGGAAAGGACTTCCAGATCCAAGAAGAAAAGATAGGGGGAGAGCGGACAACCTTGACGGATATCTACCCTATAAGGAAAGTAGCTAGCAAGGGAGCAATTGGTGATAATGGAGAAGTGAGGGGTATAGATGTAGATTTCGATCCAATGGACAAAGGAGGAGGGGTGGAAACCCATAGCAGAGACAACCTCACTAATAAAGTCCCAATGGATAGAATCGAAGGCTTTGTGGAGGTCAACTTTCAAGAGGGCATCCGGAGAATGGGTAATTCTATGAAAACCTCTAACAATCTCCGTACAAAGGAGGATGTTATCCGAGATGCTGCGGCATAGATGAAATCAGACTTGTTGGCACTCAACAACGAGAGCATAACCAGCTTAATTCGGTTAGCGAGGACCTTAGAGATGAATTTGTAAAGAAGGTTGTAGAGGGAGAAAAGACGAAGTTAGAGAGAGAGAAGGCCATGGGCTTTTTGGGGATAAGACAAAGGAAAGTTTGGTTAATGGAAGAGAGTTGGGAAGGGTTAAGGATAAAATTGCGAATAACACAAACAAGATCTTCCACAATGAGATCCCAGGCTGCAAGGAAGAAACTCATACTAAAGCCATCCAAGCTAGGGCCTCGATCGGCTTTGTGAGATTGGATGGCAGTGAGGATTTCACCCGAGGAGGGGATGGAACGAAGAGGATCTAAGAAAGAGGAATATTACAAATTTGTTAAGGATAGTAGGGGGAGAGAGGGGCGGGAGGGAAGAGGCGGAGAGAAGAGACTAAAGAAGAAAGAGATAACTTCATGTTTGATACTAGGGGGTCATAGACCCAAGAGCCACTCCTAGTAAGAAGACAAGGAAAGGAATTGTAGTTGATGCGAGCTTTAAAGGAATGTTGGAAATAAGCAATGGTTGCACCTGAAGCTTGATTCAGCTCATTTGAGATTGCAAGTCTGCAATTTTAGCACTCAAAAAGTGGTCATGCTCACTTGATTGGGCTTCTCGTAGCATATCCAAAGTGTAAAATCCAGCTTTTACCTAGCCTTGACCCGACCCGGACATTGTTGTGTTTGTAGGTCCGAAGACCCGAAGTGGTGGTAGAAGGGACTTATGGGTCTTGCTAGTTGATGACGTGGTGTCAGAACTCTAGTCTATGGACATTGATGATGCTGCTCCTTCCTTGAGCACATTATCAATGTTAAGTTAGAATCTGCGCGCTGATGAAGAGTGAGACAGTTGAGGTATCAAACGGACTCCTATGCAAAATCTGAAGGTACTCCCTGAAACTAGACCTCTTGAGTGAACTATAAGAGAAAACCCCATGCAATTTGACCTTGTATAGCCCTCCAAGTCCACACCTAAAGTTGCTGAACTATTCTGAAAAATTCTGCAGAAACATGAATTGGTCGATACTATCGACCCAATGTATCGACCAACAGTGTTGCTAAACCTAGGTTTAAAGATTCTCTGGAATATTCTTCATTCTATTTATTTATTCCTCGAGACTGGAGCCCTATTCCAACGATTGCAACATCTGAGAGCGTGGAAGAGCCTCTTAAGAACTCCTCCTTGGTAATGGTGAAGCATCTTCCCCATTAATCATTGCCAACCACTCACTTCCACTCTCTTGCTCTACTCTCAAGGTATGACTCTCTCTCCTAGTCACTTTTTCACTCATCTTTTCTCTTATTTTACTGTTGGGACCATGGCCAAGGTGTTGCAACCTTGCAAACACCTTGCCATGAGTCTTATATACCTTATACATTGATGTTTTCTCCGATCTTGCTATGATTTACTTACCTCTTGATCATTAACCATGCATTTTCATGATTTATTACTCACCAACTTGCTTTATTTACTGAAACTGAGATGAAGCCTATGATTAACCTAATCTATACCTTGCATATGATTTCAATATTGCTCCTAAGTGATTCCCTACCTAATCCACTATGTTTTTCCCCCAATTTGCATTAAGATATAGCCAATGCCATGATTAACAACTCTTGACCTTGATATGCCAATTTGGGGGTTTCTAAATGGACCATTGGATTATGTTAATTCCTTGATAATTAGTGTCTCTATATTGTGCTTAGACTGTTCCCCAAGTTTCGTATCAATTCAAGACCCGGAAGACCAAATTTGGGCCAAAACCCAAAAAGTCAGCTTGCTGTCCGAAATTCTTCTGGTCGATGCTTGTTGGTCGATACTATCGACCCAATGTATCGATCAACAGAGTTGCTGTCAGCAACTTTTGCCTAGTTTTGATTCGTTCGATCTCCGATTGTTCTAATTTCTTCTCTAACCCTTCATATATGCTTGTTTAGGGTTTTAAGACTATTTGGGCCACTTGCTTGTGACCTTGGACCATCCTCTTCTCCAATTCAAGGTAAGGATAATTATCGACATAATTACATAGGATGTGAAATTTTGACTTGGTGTTTCTAACCTAATGAACATAGTCTCTATCTCATATTCTTATCATGTTAGATTTGTTACATATGTCTTTCAACATTAGCTTTGTGTTTACATTAGTTTTATTTCAATGTCTTATTATGTTTATTAATTTCAATATATGATGAATTACGTCAATGTCATGAATCGAATGTTTATTATGATGTTATATCTTGTGAATTGAGGAGTATCCTACTGGTGCTTCTGTCCTTGGACATCGGAGGGAATAGTATGGGATGTTCTCCGAAGATGTTCATCGACGCCTTCCCGGGTTATTGGATGACATACATAGGACTTGTCTAGTGGCGTTTGGCTAGGATGTCCCTATCATATCAGACCCAAATCGGAAGGGCATTGAGACCGAACAACCCGTGGTAGTAGTGTGGATTTGTGGGCGCTTAAGACCGATAACCACCCCGTGAGAGGACATAAATTGCATTGCGGTTACCCAAAGGGGCTATTTATTGGTAGGGTTGCAAATGGCTAGACTTGGGCTCACGGGCACTCAAGACTGGTGAAATGATCCGTGAGGGGGACGTGAGAGCTTCCCGTCTACTATTTGTGAATGACCAATAGGGTTGATGAGTCCGGTGAGTAATATCCGGGACTCTAGTGTGAAGGATACCGGAAAGGGTCCCGAGAGGGGAGGAATGGACGTATCTGGAACTGACATGGTATGATTAAGTAGATGACTTGCATTGGGCTAGGCTTTACCTTGACATGCGCCAATACTTGGACCAAATGGTGATGTGAGAGAGTGGTGACTGAAACCCCAACCATGGATTTGTCCTAGAGGGATGCAGGACCCAATTCCCCCTGGTGATGAGTGACTGAGACTACCTAAAGAAGTATGGTGCTACGGCTTAAAGCATGTCTACCCTAGATGACCAACATACTTAGAGTTAGAATCATATCACATCATATGTCTTATATCATCTGCATCATTTTATGATTATCTTGTGGCTTATGTGTTGTGGAATAACTACCTTGCTGAGTTCTTTTGAACTCATTCCTTTTCTGTTGCAATATTTGCTAGATTACTCTACAGGTGATTACTCTGATAGTATGTTCCCTGAGGCGGACCCGGATACCTCATACTACTATTCGGAGGCTAGCTACAATGAAGACTTCAGTGACGGTACCGAAGCAAATCCTTCGGCGTATCAGGGTTAGCCCTGGGATAGTTTGGGAGCAGCCATGTTGGATCTCTAAGGTCTTCACTTTTGAAGAAAATTTATTTATTGTGGAGGAGACTTATGCGTAGCTACCCACCCCCTTCTTTTGTGACAAGTTAAACTTGGAGGAATTGTAATAACTTTATATTTATTTTCATAACTTGGGATTTGTAATTTACCAATTTTGACCTCACTTTCCGCTTGATTGAAGGAGTGGATTCCGCCCACTGCCTTCTTAACTTATCTGATAAGATATTTACTTCAGCACTCTGATTATCTTTGGTAACTCATTTCTGAATTCTTTATTATCAATTGTTAGTTTAATATTGATTGTTCATAATTGTGTTATCATTGATGTGGATGATGTGGTCCCTGGACTATGGATCTTCGGGGCTGTGGATCACATCCCGGGTATGCCAAATAGGGTATCGGCTGGGTGGATGTGACACAAAGAGTCCTTAAAGTTTGTTTATAGTTTTTAATTTGTCTCTTTTGGTTTTGTGCATAGATCAAACTACCTGTATGCGGATATTTTAGCCAAGGGTGCTTTGAAGCACTCTCTTTGTTGGTCTTGATGGTCCACCCCAGCTCCTTTTATTGTAGAATCATCAGTTACTGCCTCCAGATGGTTTAATCTGGAGAGCCTAATCTAAGTTGCTTTTTGACAATAAAAGAAGTATCTTATTTTATTAATAACAAAAATCTTAATTGGAAAGTGATTCAAATGTTTTTGGATTCAACCACTGGTATTGACACTCTTCTTCCCCTTTATTTCAGTTGTTATATTGCTGGTTCTTCCATGGTCACATGGAACAGGAGAGGAGGATAGGTTCAGGGTGGGAAAGGGGGAGATGACAACCCCCCATTCTGGCTCTCCCAGTTTCTAAATATTTGCTTACTTTAATGACATTCATGAATCTCTATTAGGATCCATCGAAGCTTTAATTCTTCCACTCTCCAAGTATGGTCTCTCACTTTATGATAATAGGATACATTAATGTGTGTATGCAATGTACGAGTGAGGATAGTCTATTGCTGCGTGAGGCGTTGGCAGTTGGTTATTTAAGTGTTTTTTGCGCACACACTTGGCACTTTGCATATTTAATCACATCGAATCAATTTGGATCATCAGCTCATGCAGCCAAACAATCCAACGCCTCAATTTTGATCGTATATGAATGTGACTCTACAAAAAGGTACCTATATGTATAGTCATGAATATACATAATAGATACCTCTCTGCCAACAATTAAGTACCCCCTGATACACAAAATGAAATTTTGTTTTCCATGAGTATTCTTTGGTTCAAGTTTATAAGCATATGACAAATCTGATAACAATTTTCTACTTGGCTAGACTATTGTTTTTTTTTTTTTGGTAAACAATGCTTCATTCAGTAAACTAAAGAAAGTACACATATTTACATGAATACACAAGGTTCGAATCGAACCAAGGAGCGGAAAGTGACCAAACTGTCGTACATGCAATCGACAGGGTCATCCAGACTAAGGGTTGGGACAAGCCCAAAGAAACTTTAGAACAAAGACTATAACAGCTACAGCAGCAAAATATAACACATTAATTGCACATTTGCACATAGTGGTGGGGGCAAGTATAGTCTCCAGGAAAAGTGCCAACATCCCATCTTTTTGTGCCATTTTGAGTACATATTTTCTAACACTCATCACCAACAGTAAAGCCTGAATAGGCTACTCGCTGGCATGATTGGAGCCAACCATGTTGTAAAGGAAACCACACGCTGGCATGATTGGAGCCAACCATGTTGTAAAGGAAACCACACATATCAGTGGTATTGAGGAAATCGTACTTTTCTGATATATCATACATATACAGTTACTCTCTTCAGCTCACATAAGTTATTTTAGCACCGTTGGTTGGATTTTTCTTTCAAGCACCAAAAAGGTCCCCACCCACTCTCTTCCCCCACCTTCTTGGAGTATTTCCTTGCTCAGTCTCGGTTCTTGTTTTGCACATTTTCTTTCAGATTTCAACAACAAAACCACCAAATAAACTTCATCCCTTGAGTGAGATTCTGGCCATTCACATCAAAAGTGTGGATTGTCAAAGTTTGGTGCCGATGTTGTGTGAACCAGATATATGAATTTGCTATTAGAATAATTGTTATTGACATCATGAGCCACATATAATATTCAAGGTCGAGAGGACAAGGATTGCCCTTTCCCTCCCACCAAGTGTTTGTCATATGTTTGTTGAGATACTGGCCCAGACCAGCACACTAATAGAGAAGATTGTGGTTGTCAGTGGTTGTGACTTGAAGCTTACTTGTGAACCTGAGAAACTGATCCATCATAAATCAACATCATGTCCACTCAAAAAAAAAAAGGAAAAGAAAGATATAAATCATCATAGGAGAAGCTTAAATTTTTGGGTTTGCACTTGAGAGGGCAAGTGACAAACCTTTGTCCCTCACAACATAACGACAAGTCAGTAATGTTATCAGTTTGGTTCTCTCAGGACAATTGTCAAACACTCGTTAGGTGCTGAACCCATTAAAAGAACAACTACCATTCCTCCTTGAACTCCTTGACCTATTTCCTCTTTAGATTATCAGCTAAACTTCTGTATTAGGAATCATTTTCCTAATTTTCTTATGGGTGTTAAGATTTTATGCTTAATACATGTGATGAACTCCAAAACCATGGGCGCAGATGCTTTTAGATTTCCTATAACCAGGGTTCCTTAAACCGTGGGCCACTTCCAAAACCATGGGCGTCCGGTGAGTCCCACTCCATCTGAGAAACAAACACAGTGGCACTAAAGATTCAGAGGTTGAGGCTATTTTAAATCTAACCTTTTCCATTACATCACTATTTTTCTTTTCTTTTTTTCCCTTATCTTTGGTGAAGTGGTGGTGAATTCAACAATGAATCATTCAAAGGATTTAGGGTTAAAAGTATATATTAAAATTTCATGAAATAAATTCTGCAACCATAGAAAATAAATACCAAGTTGCAAACTTTGGATTCTCATGAATGGAATGGCACATGCCTCCTAAAAGGCCTGTCCATTTGTCTCTTTGACAGAAAAAGAGGTTTCATGCTAATGTCAGCACACAGGAAACTAATGTCTCCCATCCACAGTTTTGAAGATTCATTGAACTTCACTTCCCAGCAAAAACTCTACTATTCACCTCATCTGACGCTCTCAGTAGACCAAATGGATTGCTTGTTGCCTCTTTCTCCAAGGAGAAGGAATTAAAATCTTCAATTTGAATAAATTTATGATTTGAAGTGCCTTCATAGTTCTTGCATGATGTTTTTTAATTTCAATTTGATGTGATCTTACAGTTTTAACTTTGACAAGGTGAGGAACATGAGAATAATATCGATCTCTCTAGCTACCACCATTGGTGTGGAGGGATATGGAGGAAAGAAAAATTATATTATCCTCAGAATCAAATATCATGCAATGAAGAAAAGGATTTGGGATTACCTCAAAACCCGTAACTGAACTTTAGGTTATAGCTAGGTTCGTTGTATGATTGCAACACTTGAACACACCACTGCAACTTAGAAGCGCTTCTTCAAGTTTGGTTTTACAAACTTGGCTCAGTCAAAAACATGGAAGGGGAGAAGAAAGAGTGAAAAATAAAAAATAATAGTTGTGTTATCATGTGTTGACTTAGCGAACGAAATGATGTGATCCTATCCTATATGGTCAAACCCTCTAAAGGTAGTACTAAGGGCGCATTTGGTGATGGAATGAGGAATACCTGTTGCTGTAGTGATTATACAATAAACCCGCTTACGAAAACGTCCCCCTTCCTTATAACGGTGTTAAGTTGCCGTTAAGTTTGAATATTTAATGTCTAATTTTCCCTTCATTAAAATTAAGAAACTAAAAGACGATTCTATCCTATTTATAAAACCATATTAAATGTCAATTTTACCCTAAACTTCATTTATTTTGAATTAATGAAATGGACAAAATTCAAATCCGATTTGGTTTCCCACCTTCACTAAACTTCATTATTTTGAATTTTTTAGGTGATATTCAGTCAATTTGAGTTGAATGATTTCCTTCCTCTGGTTCTATTGAGTTTTATTCAATCATTATTTCTTTATTTGGTATTTTTTGTTTTTTTAATTTTTATTTATTTTTATTAAAGAAACTTTATTTGGATTATAGTTTTCCCCACAGTGAATTAAGGGTACTACTCTAACTTGACAAAAAGGTAAATAAATAAAGAGATAAGTATAAGGGTATTTTGGGGTTTTTGAGAAAATATAAAGATGCCACATCATCAGTTAACTAACGGAACTTAACGGTAGGGGGGCAATAGTAATTATAGACAAAGTTGAAGGTTGGATTAGTAATTTTGAAAAGTACAGGGGATACAATAGTAATAAAATCAAAGTACAGGGGGCCAATAGTAATTATCCCTACTTTTTAACGTTCTTTCATTCCCCTAGGGAGGTTGGGCCTTTAACAGCTACTAATCTTTAACTTGACTGAGTTGGCTAAATTGAGTTTGGGTATTACAAAACTAGTACTCTAAATAGTTTCTCTCTCCTCTTCTCACATTAGTTATTTGACATTTTGCCCAACTTTCCTTTTGTTTTCTCTCTCCAACTGCCATCTCTTCTCCTCAAGGGACCATTGCCTGAAACTCTTGCACGGTTGAACTAGAGGGTGCAAAGGAATGCAGTTCCAAAAAGTGGAAGATTTGGTTCTGAACCCCATACAATCGACAGAGAAACAATTGATCGATTTTTCAATCGATGAGCTCAAATTGCTTTGTTCAAAATACACGACGACTCAATTGTTGTCAATGGGCAAGGATAGGTGCAGTCACAAGAAGAAAAAGAGGAAGGAGTCTATTGTCAAGAACTTGGAGAGGAGTAGACAAGTTGCCCGGCCGGGGGGTAGGGTGAAGAGGCATTTGTAAGGTGGAAATAAAATTACAAGAATCTGGATCACCTCTCCTAACAGGGGCGTTTTATAACCACAAAAATAGGAGGTCTACGGAAGACATACTGTAGGTCTCATCTCTAAATTCTTTTAATAATGTTTTTAATTAAGTCTTGTTATTTTTGTAGTCAAAAAGGGTCAGATGCTCTCATTACAGGAGAATGTAAGGGCATGGGAGTCACGAGAAATACGGATATATGGGCCTATGGGGTGAATTGTTGGGGAATCACATGGGAGTTGGTCTCGCGTTAGGGATGGGTGGTTGTCAAAGGACAAAGAGGAAAGGAATACAAAGACGCGACTTGGTGCAAAGGTGTGACTGATGTGACCATAACCAGGAAAGGAGGAGAAACAGGAGTTGAACAATAAAAAATGTCCAGTGAACACTCTTTTGGATGATTTTGTTAATCAATAAAACAAGTCATTTTTTATTATTGAAAGAATTGGTGGCGATTAGAGTCCGGATCCGATCGGGTGCACCTCGACGGGTTCCCGACCACACAAAACAGTGGGACCCACGATGAAAAACACTTTTTGGAAAAAACAAAAAAAAATTTAAAATTTCATCCATGGACCCCACTGTTTTGTGTGGTTGGGAACCCATCGGGGAGCACTCTGTGCTATCCCGATAGTGTGAGGATCCGGATTCCTAATTTTGTAAACGCAATCGTAGTATTGACTAATAAATAATTTTTCCAACTTTTTTTTCATGTTTATGTCCTTCCAATGAAAATAATATTGCGCAATAATTTTAAGATTAAATCGGAATTTGGAAACTGCAATCAATATTACAAAAATGACGTTAACCATTTATATTAATATTTCAAACATAAGTAGTTAATAAAATACTTGAAATGCACAAGTAAAAATTTTAGAAAACAGCTTAAAATTTTGTCTAGTAGTAATGAGCAAAAATTATAAGGATGCTCTTTTGATTTAATAGTATTTCGCTTCCAGTTAGTTTCAAAGAATTTATTTTAAATTCTTGATTTCATGGTATGAGGTATTAGTTTTTTCTTTTCACGAAAGCACTCCACATCAATGATTGAGAATTAAATACAGTACAAGCCATTTGAAAATAATCATTTAATCAACCCCACTTGAAAACCATATGGCATGCATGATTCATTGCGTTAATTAACAAGATTAGGGACATTGAGGTCTACATTCCCCCAATCGATCACCTGAGAATAACATGAAAAACTCAGAAAACTACACAAGTATCTAACTTGGTTGAGGCTGAAGAAGAATGAAGACTGGAGATTCAACTCGATTCATGATTCATGCCTTGGAAACTTGTGGACTCCTCCACACACTACTACAGTGAGAAATTCCTATCTTCCCAGTAACCAACAAATGTAGAAAATGGAGTCGTGGAAGATTCAGAAATTACCTCTGGACACACTGATGGGTCCCCCATGTGTGTAGGCCATACGCTTTCTTACCTATAAGTAGAAGGGCTCATGCCTTTGAATCAAATCCCATTCTCATATCCAGTTTCTAGAGAGTTGCAGAGGTTGAATCAGCAAGCAAGCATGTTGGGAGTCTTCAGCAGCACCGTAGTAACGCCGCCGGATGAGTTGGTGGCTGCCGGTTGCAGGACACCATCGCCTAAGATAACCTCGGAGGCTTTGGTGAACCGTTTCTTGGAAAACAACAACAGTGGTGTGTCTATACAGATCGGAGACCTTGTCAAATTAGCTTACACTCACCACTGCGAGTCTGCTCAGCAACCCAGGTATGATATACTAATATTGATGTATTGGTGGTTTAGGTAGAAAATTTGAGGAGTGGGTTTGGGAATAACGGTGGTTGTGGGTCATGGAATTGCAGATCGTTTGCGGTGAAGGATGATATCTTCTGCTTGTTCGAAGGGGTTCTGGATAACCTGGGAAGCTTGAGGCAAGAATATGGACTGGCCAAGTCAGCTAACGAATCAGTACTGGTGATAGAGGCCTACAAGACGCTTCGTGATCGAGCTCCTTACCCACCCAGCCATGTCGTCAGTCACCTTGAAGGCAACTTTGCTTTCATCCTCTTCGACAAGAGCACCTCCACCTTGTTCGCCGCCTCTGTAAGTCATAACCGATAGGCCATCGGCCACAGGCCACAGGCCACACCACCCCCTTCTTTTAGGCTTTTTAACAAACACCTCTTGTCTTCTTCTATTGCTAATAAGCGATAACAAAAATTTGATTTCTGAGTAAATCAAACAGGACCAATTGGGGAAGGTTCCTCTGTTTTGGGGAATTACTGCCGACGGATACGTCGCCTTTGCCGACGATGCCGAATTGCTGAAAGGTGCTTGTGGGAAGTCTCTTGCATCTTTCCCTCACGGTAATCACCATCTTTCTCAGCCCTCTTTTATGAGCTTGCTTTGGAAATTCGAAATTGGAATTAGAGCTCTTTTTATTCCTGGTTTGGTCTCCTTGATCTCATCATGTCATCGTTTGGATTACAGGATGCTTCTTCTCCACTTCAACTGGTGGTCTGAGAAGCTACGAGCACCCTAAGAATGTGGTAACTGCCATTCCTGCCAGTGAAGAAGAGATCTGGGGAGCCAAGTTCATGGTAAAACGAAACAATCGATATAAAAAATTCTGACAAAATCTGGGTGATTTCTTTCTCTCTGTGGCCCTGTTCTCATGCTCTGTTTTGTTTTGTGTGTATGTAAAACATTTCAGGTCCAAGGCCCAACAGTTCTTGCAGCCATGAAGTAAAGATTGCTGTTTTGGATTGTAAATATGGAAGAGCGAGCCTTGATTGATTGATGTTGGCTGCGGATAACGAACAACTCCTCTCCATAACAACTTCCCAAGTAGCAGCAAAATTTGTATTAATTTGGTAGAGAATCAATAGATGTCAGTGCATGTCTTAGGCTCTCACATCTTGTTGCTTCCATCGTTTGTAAATTTCTTGCTTTGGATAATAAAGCAAATCCTTTGCCTGCTTTAGATGGAACCTATTAAATTTAAAGCCCCATATACCTAATAAGAATTCCAGATGCATCTGCTATACAAGAGGTTTAAAGGAAGCTCTGTAACAGACAGACAGACAGACAGACAGGCCTTGCATAGGTGGGTTTTACACTCATGTATGAATGAATATATTGACAAGCTACTTGGAGAAGATCTAACTCCCAGCTGTGAGAGACAGGGAAATGGAAGGACAGGAAATTTGGGGGTTGAGAGAATTTGCACCACGAAAGGTTTGTCCTTTTTAGCAAAATAACTAAAGATAAGGTTTATGGCCTTTTCAACCAACAACAAAGATGGATTGATCCAAGGGTTTACATCTCTATAATTTATTCCATATAGGATTGCGAAACGTGACACTTAATTATTCAAAGGTCAAGATTAGAACTCAATTAAGAATTAAATCTAATAAATTTATAAAATTAAGCTTCAAAAAAATAAGAAAGACGAAATTAAGAATTGTAGAGGATGTGAACTCAGATATTGACATATTGGCACCTTTTTCAATCCAAAAAAAAAAAGACATAATGGCATTTATCAGGGATAGAAAACGCCATGTACTATATTCATGGTAAGCAATATTGTCGAATTTTGGTAGTTTCAGTTCGCATCGATCGGTTCATTGCAAACCAAAACCGAGACCAAAACGCAAACTGGCGAGATATAAGGGTGTCAATTGTGTACCGAAACCCTTTAATCGTAACGCACTCGCGGTCTAAAACGCCCTGCACCGTAACGAAATTTAGTATGATACATATCGAAACCGAATTTATTCGGTACGGTTCTGGTTTTATGTATTCATACCGTCGGTATGTACCAAAACCATACCGAATTGGTACTGTACCAAATTAAGAGATATAAATTGTAATTTTATAATTAAAACACTTTACCTTTACCTTATTCCTAATTCCCTATTTCAGTTTTTCATTTCATCATTCATCTTCTTAGATTTACTTATTTTGTCTCTATTAATTAGATTTACTTGCTTTATTTCTATCAATATCAAATTCTATCGATTAGTTGATTGCAATTTCATTAGGATCATAATGAACTAATAACAAAAGTGGCGTGAGTTCATTCGTACCAAAATTGTACCGCACTAGATACCGTGTTTAAATTGTTTTCCCACACCAATTTAATACCGAAACCGTACCAAACCGTTTTTGTAAATATTGAAACCGTACTGTATCATGTAAATTCGGTACGGTACGGTATGGTTCTAGTTTTCGGTATTCAAAGTTGATACCGCACCGAATTACCGAAACCATATCGATTGACACCCTTAGCGAGATACCATCAATATGTTCGGCGATTTCTCGAGAAATATATCATCAGTTGATTCACACGGTTAGCCGAATCCCATGAGAAGAACCGCCGCATCGCCGTTGCTAACAACAAAGACGACCTTCGATCTTTAAAAGTGGAAATTGGGCTCTCCTTAAACTTGAAGCACTTCTCTTTCTGTCTGCAACTCCAAGCTCCAAGATGGAGTCATTGTTCATTTATTTCTCCGCTGGGAGTTGAATTGACTCAGGGAGAAAGAGAGTGAGTGAGAGAGAGAGAGAGAGAGAGAGGGGATGATGGATCCATCTTTATTGCTGATGCTATCAAGCCTTACTCAACTTCACAACCATCTAGATTCAACCTCATCTCTTCTCTAGGACTCTTACACCCCCAAGCAGCAGCACCAGAACCTCCTCTCCAGCCGCTACACTCTCCTCTTCTTTACCATCGCTTCCATTCTTTCCTACGCTGCATCCCTTAGCAGCTCGTCCTTCTCTTCCTCTTCCCCCTCCAACAACAACAACAATGACACCAATGATTCCTCCGTTGACCACAACATCTCCACCTTTCATGCCCTCACCAGTCAACAAATCTGGAACATGGAACATCAGGTCCTCCATTCGCATATATATTGCCGATGTTTCGGCTAGATTTCACCATATCGCATGGTTCACTGGGTAGCGAACCGGCAATACCCAGAAAACTTTCACACATTGACCATATTTTTATTTAGTATGTGTGACCATAAGAGATTTCAGAAAGCAGATCATACTGTAATAATAAACGTATGAACACATACATGTAAAGAAAACTACCCTCTTCAAAAACCCCAAACCACACCCCAAAAAAAAAAAAAAAAAGCAATAAACAAAAGGAGTTCGCACTAGAAAGATGAATTGGAGTAACTAGAGTCATTTCCGTCCAGAATCAATGGCTTCAATGACATAGAGCCGTCATAATTATATGTTCTGGCAATAGAACCCGTTGTTTTGTTATTGTATTGTGAATTGCTTTTTGATTTTTCAAAACGAAATTGCTGTCCTTTTTCCAAATTAAATTATATATGTAATTTAATTAATAAAAAAATTTGAACTTGTGTCAAATGTAGTTTCTCATAGCTTGGGTGCCATGAAATGGATGCTAAGAGTTTTACCCACTCTTCTGTTCATTTGTTGATCCACTTAGGCCTATTTTTAAAATTGAAAACAGTAGTGTGTGTTTTTCTTTTTGCTGAAAAACAAAAAGAACATCAAAGAGAAGCCGATTCATGACCATTTCATTAGTGTATAAGTTGACTGAAGTGAGTTTTTCTGTTTTCTAAATTGTGACAACAACAATTGTGACAATGTTCTTTGATTGGTAAAAATAATTTGGTTTCAGGAAAACCATACCAAATAACAAGTAAGCATTAAGATATTAAATGCCCACAATATAGATACAAATATGCAAATATAGATCCAACACTCAGTTTGCTGCAAATTACTTACTTTGTAATCCAAGTTGTCCTACAAACCAAATATATTTTATCCAAGAACAACAAATGCCATGCACATTGTCTCTTCATGAGCATTGTAGAAATAACAATTAGTATCAATATCCATCCATTTAGAGACTAGATTTAATTTGTAATCCTTCATTTACCAGTCTCCAAAAGAAAATTTTGTGTTTTGGCAACCTTTCCATTTTTTTTGGAAGAAACCCCATTATTTAACATTAAGTTTAGTGGAAAAATCAAGAAACTTCCATTGATCCTCATAAAGGTGTAAATGGATTTGAAATTTAACACAATAGTCTCTACTAATACTGGATTGTTATGATCCAAAGGCGTGACCAAACTTATGGGAAGGTCCATGAACTGCAAAACATAGTGTTGTCTACTAATATTGGCTGGAAACAATGTTATAGTTATCAATCTAAACTAGATAATCAAGGTGTAATGCTTTAACTAACCTTGTGCTTAAACCCTAATCTTAATACCCTATTCCAGTCATAAAAGAGTATAACCAAGGCTTCCATGCCCTTAGGTTTGCAAACATCAATGCATGGCAATTTTGAGAGCCTCTGAAGGTCCCACCTTTCTAGAAGAATTTAACTATATCAAGAGAGTTCACTCATAGTTCGAGGTTCACGAAACACCGCCACTTGCCAAAAGTCGGGCGACTTTTGGTAGGGGGTCGATGAAAAATCAAACCCTTGTTTCGATGGGTTTTTTTGGTCATTTTGACCTGAAATTTGATGTGTAGCCTAATTTGAGGCCAATAAACACATTGGTAGTGTTATTTTGATCTAAAACATTACCTAAACTAATGTTCTTAATCGACCCATGTCCTACTATACGCGGACGAAAGCCCCGAAACTAAAAACCTAAAAACTCATAAAACCAAATCATATAAAGTCTACAATTCATTGTACAAATACTGTAATACATAAAGTCATCCAACCATATAAAATTTGAAACTCTCAGTACCAAGTACTGTGCCTAGGTGGATCGAACTCCTCTGACTCAGACTGTCTCCAGTGATGCCCCCCCCCAACAAATTCACATACTCATCCCATCTCATACGATATTGAAAATTGTCTAAGTAATCATTAGCTCAGTTCTATAGCGGTCATCTTCCCCTGCCATGAGAATTCCAATTTGAGGGAAGTGAGAATAGGGCCAAGGAACGTCTTGCATGCCATCATATGCCCTTGTTGGTACGAATGACTCGATTGTGAAAGCAGGGGAGAGGGACACCATAGCTCCCATGATCCGAAGAACTAGAGGGGTTACTAATTCCCATATCATCCCGTCCATCCCGAAGGAGGGAGAGGGACACCATAATTACCCGTAGGCCAATAACCTGGTGTGGAGCCTACAGACTCATCCAAGCTCATGGATCCCATTGACGCAATCGCCGCATCCCAAGGATTAACATAGTCATGGCCAGCTCCCCTCTGATGGTGGCTCGGCCTCGTATCAGGATATTGACGACCATCGATAATCACCACCATGATCATAATCCTGAGTGGCATGATCAAAATGACTCTCCCCAGTGTATCTGGGTGGGGGCTGCTTTGTGTCTCCGGTAGTGGAACATGTATACGCTCTCCCCACCGCCTCCACCACCACCACCACCACCACCATCATCATCTCCACCAGTCTGACTAGGCGAGAGTGTGTCATCGGGATTGTCGTCCTGCGGCTCCTCCGTGCCTGGTGCCATCATCCAATCCTCATCAGCAGTGGCAGCTGCCTCTGCATGTGCCTGACCCTCTTCAATGGCCATATACTCACCCACATTAACCCCTGCAGCTTGAGCTAGTTCTGGGTCAGGCCTCCCTCCAGGTTGGTCCAATACCGGCTCACCCCTGTCCAACATCCACTGAGTGAGGGGATCTTGGTCATCTTCGGCAACATCAAATATATCATCGAGATTGATGTATTGCCTTTCATTCTGAGCCTGCTCCCTGGCATATTGCAGCTTCAACCTCATATTATAGTGAATAAATACGAGGTCATTTAGACGCTGGCTTCCCAACCGGTTCCTCCTCTGGGAGTGGATCATGCTGAATGTACTTCAATTCCTCTCACATCCAGAGGCAGAGCAAGTCTGAGACAAGATCTTGATTGCCAATCTTCGCAAGTTTGATGCACTATTGCCATAGAGATACCACCATTCAGCTGCATTATCACAAAAACATTAAGTTAGAAACTCAAAAGTCAAAAGACTCAAAACATTTATGCATCTAAGCCCTAAGGATCTAACTATATAAGTATCTAACCTGGATCCATGGTTTCTCCGCTTGCACTCTGACTCCACTAAAAGACCCAAATGCATCTCTAAACAATTTGATCTGCAATAATACAATCATTAGTATTGATTGGTTATCTAAATTATTTAAACAATTAATACAACTCACTAATCGTTTGAAATTCCCAATGTCTCACCTCATTGTGGCAAAATGATTGGACCATCTCATCTGGCTCCAACTTCATTATCACCTGTATCAGGGCATCCAATAGGTTTGTGTCCAACCCTAAATGTTGACTATATTGATACTTAGGGTTTAGAAAATATGCTGCATAATTAAAAAAGCTTAAAATTAGTACCAACTACCAAAGTACCAATACCTACAATGCTACAAGCCCACAAGTCTACAAGACTACAAGTCTACAACTACAAATCAACAACCCAGAATATTTACTTACCGGCCCTATGAAGAGGATGCATCAGATGAGCTGTCCATCGTGCATCGACAATATCTAAGAAAGCCCGATGTCCTCTAGGGTTTGCTGCCTTTATAGCATCCTTCATACGCTCAAGGGATGCATACAAGTGGGGCATAGTGGGTCCCCTCAAGGAAGAGTCCACCATACGCAAGACCTTTACTATAGGATCTATGATTGCAACACTATAGTAACACATCTCAGAAATCATCGGATGATATTGTGTCTTGGCGCCCATTGGTCGTCTTTGAATTATCACAAACTCATTAAGTCAATAGACAATAAATATCATACAAGATAATCATAAACTCATAATATAAATATAATAATTTATAAGATGAAATAGTAGATAGTTATCTTACTTGGATCCGACCCAATCAAACCACTCCTGCGATGCAAACATGGATCGAGGCCCGACTTCTTATCTTGCATGCTGCTCAAGGCAACGAAATTTGTCTCAAATCTTGTCGGACCAGGTTGCACCAACTCACCTCCACATGATCTCCGCATCATTGCCAAAGCAACGTTATGATTGTAGATGAAGTTGGTTACCTGTCTTGCACTCTCAACGGTGTTGTGGACAATGCTGATTTTTCCAATGTCCTTCGACATTAGGTCAATTGAATGTGCGGCACAAGGTGTCCACATAAGGTTATAATCAGGTGAAGCCATCAACACTTCACCGGCCTTCTTATAGTTGGAGCCATTGTCGGTGACAATTTGCACCACATTTTTCCTACCAACCTGGTTGATCACATCCTGCAGGAGACCCATGATATATCTGTGGTCTTTCGTATGACCAGTAGCATCCACTAATTTCAAGAAGACAGTTCTCCAATCACAGTATACCATGAAGTTAATGATGGACTTTCTCGTCGGGCTGATCCATCCATCAGACATGATGGTGCATCCATAAGTATCCCAAAAGGATTTCATACTATCAATATACTCCTGCAGCTCTTGCTTCTCCTCTTGAAGGAGGGTGGTCATCAACTTTGTAGGGTTGGGACCACTATATCCAGGGCCTGCCGCTGCAATAGTATCAATCATATTCGTATAGTATGGACCTGTCTTGTGTTTGTTGGGATGTGATTGTAATAAATCCACTTTGACATTGCTTTCTTTACCTTCTTTGCCATACCTTTCCATGCATCAGATATCTTGGGCTGCTTGGCCCCTTTTCTCCTAAATTTATCAGGATCCTGCTCCATGGTTGGGTCTGGACGGCGTGGATAATCAAATGGTTGCCGTGGTAGTGGCACCGAGCGGTCCGAACCTGATGTATGAGGGGCCCGCCGACTACGTGTCTGCCAAACATGCCAAATACACCACCCCTCCCCCAGAATCGGAAGGTCTAGCCCCTGTAGGCCTAGATGGACCAGCTCTGTAGCTCTAGCTACGGCCATATCCTACTCCTGATGGTGCAATCGTCTGCTCTCTGCCATGGCCCGCCGCATATCCCTCTCCTCCCCGATCTCTGTCCACATCAACGGGATCAACATCCCTATCATCATCCTGAATCATCCACATATGATGACGGTCCCCATGCTTGCATCATCTAGTGCTCTGTTGACTTTCCTCCGATCATCTTTCTTCTTCCCCTTTTGTTTTTGTAAATCCACGAGTAACTTGATTACATCCGGATGGACCTCTGTGCATTTAGTCACATCCTTTGAACTCCCGAGTGATGTGACCCTTGAACCCTCGATGCCACCTGAGTATATTCTTTTGTGACAAAAATTACACTCGGTTTATTTTTGTCTCCATCAATAGCCGTACAATATTGCCATCTTGGGTCGAGTCCTCCCTCCTCTGCCGATCTCTCGGGTTGTCCCCGACCTGTCCCACCCTGTCCCTTGTCCCCGTCCACCACAGGAAGACCCAGTTCCCCTCGACTCCCACCGGCAAACATGATGATTGTTGCATTCAAATAACATTAACAAATAACAACATCATTATAATTGTTTATACACATATAAACAATCATATATGAAATTATGAATATTGCATGTATGATATAATTATAAAAATAGCTGCCCATATCAAAACCGACGATGAAGCCACATGGGCAACACAACCAACAGTTGAAAAATACTTATATAATTATTCCATAATTTTCAAAACATTTCCCCCCATTTCCCCCTATTTTTTGCATTTTTCATAATTATTGATATTTTTATTAATATCAGGATATTTTTTGAAAAATAAAATAACTTATTTTTGGGTCAAAAAATATTTCGACTCCGTGAGTCCGTAGATCAGCTCACGGAGTTCCACATATGTTTTTTCTATCATCATACAACCACTGTATCACTTAAAAAGTAATCATACAAGATAATCAAAATATCATTTTTTACCCACAAAAATAAAAAAATAAAATACTTTGCAGAAAGAAAAAAAATCCGACTCCGTGAAATCGTAGATCGCCACATGGTATTCAACATATATTAATTTCAAAATCATCCAACATCATATAGCATGCATTTTGTGAAAAATTACTTGGATAAGAATGGTTACCTGAAAAAACTCTCAGATCTGTGCGAAACGGCTACTGATCGACAGAAACAACGTGATATCCGGCAACAAGGAAGCAAGATGTACCCGAAGATGTCGAAGATCGGACGAAAATATAGTGAAAAGTGCAAAAAATGAGAGAGAAGCTCTGGAGAAGAGAGAGAAGAGGGAGAAATTAAAAAAAATTCGAACGAAATTCGCCCGAAAAACCGTAGATTTTGTCATCCCTTTTACCGCCGGCTTTTCCCTCACTCCTCCCGTCCAATCCGGCTCCAATTTTTCACTATTTTCAGTTTCGATTTTCATTTTCAGCTTCTCAAGTTAGTTTGTTTTTCATTTCACACGACAGCTTCAGAACTCAGAGAGATCGATAGGACTTTCCGAGTGAGAAATCCACTTGAGATTTTGGATCAGCTTCGACACTCGCAAGCTTACAGAGACCATACCGAGGTTCTTCCCTGGACAAACAGGACGACTAGCACCGAATGGAGCTATCTTATCTCTCTTTCTCTCTTTTCTACTCTCTTCAAATTTATTTTCTGGATTCGCTCTCTGCGATTTAGGGTTTCTTGTTCGTCGTCTCCGCTCTCTGCCTTTTTGCATCAGGTATCGATCGTTCTCTTTTTCTCTTTCTCTTATGTCGGTTTATTGATTGTTTATTTATCTCTGAATATTCGAAGATCTGAACTTCTTTTCCCCGAATTACTTATGTTTCCTGTGGTTTTCTTCTTCTGTCACCGGGTTCTTTATTTGTCTCAAGGATCGTGTTCTTTTTTCTTCTTTCCATTTTCCGATTCAGCAATTTTGTATGTAGATTAGTAAGTATTACTCAACATTTATTTATATATGGTTTCTGATTTACTATTTTGAGCAAAACAAGAAACTTGGATACTAAAATTAGTATTAAGCTATCAAAACTATGTAAATGGAAGAGAATGTAATATTGGAACAATAATTATGTCCTCTCAGAGTCAGACGTACTAGTTATCTCCAGAAATTAATAGCTTTGCTACAAACACAAGTCTCAAAGAGAGTGTGTAGGTGATCTATTGTCTTTGTTAGCAAATCCTCCAGGGGTTGCATTCTGCTCCTAACATCTGATTCAACTAGTCTCTGTTGAGTCTTGGATGATCTTTGAACTCTTGTCTGAAGATACGAGGAAACAAATCACCATAATTAGAAAATAATAGATAAGTGAACCAATTATGGGTGGAAAGAAATGAAATGTGGTAATTTCCTAAGGTGTTGTTTTTACCGGGTAATGGAGAATTATTTAGGTACAACCAAGGCTGCTTTAGATCTTTTTTCCTTTTTGATTTGTCAAGCCAGAGTATTAATTATGAAAAGAGTGGCATTGCTTTAGGTCTAATGTGCCAACTCATATGAGGAATACTCTTTGCAATATTTTCTGTATACTTGAAATGTCATCCTCAAGTAAGTATTTAGGTACTAACCTTAATGTTTCATTGCCTTTTCCTTTGCTGGCCGACAAGCCCTTACAAAATCTGTTTTGACTGCCATCCCTACTTACTATATGGGTGTTTTGAAATCCCTAAGCAGGTCTATGACAACCTGGATTCAATTTCCCTCAAGTTCTAGAATGAGAACACTGAGAAAACCAGTAAATTGTTCAATGATCAAGAGACAAAACAATGCTGGCTTTGGGGGAGAGTGTTTAAGGGAAGCTAGACCTCATAATTTAGCTTTAGCACTTCATAAACTAGCTTGGGGGTTCTAAACGATAATTCTTCTATCTGGACTCAAATTATCAAAGGTAAGTATTTCTCTTCCCCGTCCCCTTTCAATCCTAAGGTTTGAAAAAGAAAGGGTCTAAAATCAGGAGGAGAGAGGAGAAAAATGCCCTGCTGGTTCTGACTAGACTTGTATGCATGTTCCAGGTGTTTCAATTTTGCCCCCCTCCCGGGGTTTTTTTTTTTTTTTTTTTCCCGGGGGGGGTTTTTTTTTTTTTTTTTGTGTTTTGCTAGAACTAATATTATTTTCTGGTGATGCTAATTTTTTTTTCTTCTGAATGTTCAATGAAATCTACTGGCAAATTCAACCTGGCTGATATTATCATTCTTATTTAAAAATGGGTGTCGAGTAACCCAGTTAAGGGGGGAGCTTGGAGCCTTCATAGCTAAAATTTTCAATCGGAGGAGATGCAGACATCACATATTCACATGTTAATATTTAAGCAACTTCTTCAAATGATGCATTAATGTGTGGATGCCCTTACCTGGAAAATAGCACTTTCAGTATATCTATGAATACTTTTGAACCATGTTTAAACTCTAGATGTGGGTAAAGGAAATGATAATTCATCCAATTTTGTTTTGACTTTTAGAGTATTATGGCTTTTTCTATTTCCCTGCAGAAGATCCATTCAGTTTATTGCTACTAGTAGGTTAATTTAGTAACCAATGGTCTCAGACATCCTTGAATTAAGATAGAAGAATAAAATTCTCAATTGGTGGAACTGATGGATGTTATTTAGGGGTCAGAAGTCCTTTAAGTGTGAATCATGAAGAAGAAGATTAGATTTGTTTAAGTTGTGATTGCGAGAGTGTCTCTCAGATTTTGCTTTAATCAATTTGTAAATGTTGATAATATCAAAATCTAGTGGATGATAGTCATTGCTGTCATAGAATCTATCATTAAAGCTAGATTTATGATGCTTAAGAAACATGTAAATAAACTTGCATTGATCAATATCAATTATCAGATAGCCCTGCAACCAATGATAGCAGTTTTCACATTTCTTTTAGTCCCCTAATGATATAACTGTGCACCATAATGCAGTTGACCAGTAGTGCTAGATGAAAAATGGAATGAAGAATTTTAAGTCCAGAGATGGAGATACTCCTACAACTAGCTTTGCTATGGATGGTTTTAGAGTCAAGTTTGGGAAGATTTAGGGTTTAGGAAAATCCTAGGGACAAGTTAGGATTCAACAAACTCAAATTGGAATGGTTTGGGTTAAATGGGTATAACAAAATCACCATGGGTTGGTTGGGATGACTAAGGTTTTAACAAAATCAATTTGGGTTGTAACAAAGAAGCATGTGGTGTGTTTAGTGATATCTAGGCTTACCTTAGGATGATTTGGGAAGCCTGTGGCTGGGTCTGGGAAGGTTTAGGGATGTTATGGGTTGGTTTTTAGGTGTAGAAGTGATTCTTGGGTAGGCTTCTTGGGATCTTGCCTTTTCTTGGTTGGATCTTGGGATCTTACCTTTCTTTATTTTCTATTCTACTACTGTGGCAAGATCCAAATGGGGAAGGGGAGGGGGTGAAAGAGAGAGAAAGAGATGGGGGAGGGATGCTGCTGGGTATGGGGAAGAGTTGGGTGGAGTTTCTAGGGTTGCCGCAGGGGTGGGGAGGGTTCTTTGTAGGCTGTGATAGGAGGAAAAGGGTGGGGGTGGGGGCCATGGGCTAGGAGAGGCGTTGGGGTGGCTGTATTTGCTTGGATTAGGTTATAGAGCTGCTGTAGTTGCTGAATTGCTGCTGGAAGATGGAAGAACTTGCTTGTTTTTGAGATCATCTTCTCCAAATCCAGCGGTGGACCTCACAAGAAGACCATGACTCAATTCCCTCAAGACTTTGTTTTCTTTTTTCAATTCAACATGCTTTACAATGAGGTAGGGTGGACAGTGAGCTATATATAGCCTTACAATTGGAGGGGAAAGACTTAAGACTCAATCTTGGAAACCTAACTCAACTAGGGAATCCTTTATAGATTAGATCCCATTTACAACTCAATAAATAACAACTACAAAGAAAAGAAGATAACTTGCAAAAATATCAACTAATTAATTAGAAGGAATCTTAATTTTAAAATTGATTCCAATTAGGACTCCATCTCAAACTTATATCCAAGTTTCTGTTTGCATGATTCATTCTTCACAGCTGTAGGGATCCCTTTATGATACATTGCCAGAAATTCTCGAGTTTCCATCAATGCTGCTTATTATTGTTATGTTGTTATTGTTCTTGTTATTATAGATTAGGGAATGCCTTCTTCATACTGATATTGTTCTTGTTGAGTAAATTTCGTGTTGAAGGAAAGAATGGAAAAGCCTTTCTTAATAAACCCCACTAGGACCAGCAATAATCACAATTTATACCAGCATTTTGAATCAATTTTTATTATAATACAATTAAATTTCGTAACATCTAATACTATTTTCTTAATGTCGTTGTTCTTACATCATTTATAAAAATAAATTTTATACTTGAGAAATTGCTTAGAATACTATGATCTAGATGTGATAAATTTAAGATGATATACATTCTTTGAGGTCTCTTGGTTATATGTTAACTTTAATGCTTTTCAATTGAATGTCTAATGATAAAGTTAAGTTATATATGTACAAGTTCCTATTTATACATATTTGAGATGTTCATATTTTATGCTAGTTTCATTAAATGGATAGACATTGGATTACACAGTCACGGGACCCTGGGTACCGTGTAAAAATGGAATATATAAAGGGTGTCAAACAATTCTTGGATTTTGCATTTTCAAAAGTATCCACTTTGGAGAAGGTTGTATGCCCATGTATAAATTTTAATAATCGATTGCCAAGAACACAGGCTGAAATGTTTGAACATTTGATATGTGATGGAATTATATGGAACTACACAGTTTGGTGTTTCCATGGGGAAGAATTTGCAAATGTTGAAGAAGACAACAATCAGGTAAATGTTGAAGAAGACAAAGATATTGATAACATGCATGACATGTTACATGATGCATTTGGCAAACATACGTCTAGGGATAATATGTCTGGAGGAGTGGGGGTTAATGCCACATTGGATGTAAGTAATGATGTAGATAAATTTGAAAGATTGGTGCAAGATGCAGAGATTAAATTATATCTTGGATGCAAGGAATTCACCAAGTTGTCTTTTATTGTTGAACTATATCATATAAAATGCCTTTGCAAGTGGAGTGATAAGTCATTTTCTTTATTGTTGGATTTATTAAAGAAAGCACTTCCAAAAGATAATTCTCTACCAAAGTCACTATATGAGGTAAAGAAGATAATTATGAACCTAGGGCTTACTTATAAAAATATTGATGCATGCCCTCATGATTGTATGTTGTACTGGAAGGAAGCATCCAATGCTAAATCATGTGTAAAATGTGGCACTTCAAGATATGACCCTAATAATAAAAAAATCCCAGCAAAAACATTACACTACTTTCCCTTCAAACCAAGATTGTAGAGATTATACATGTCATCAGAAACATCATCTGCTATGGTTTGGCATAAGGAACATCATATTGATGATGGAAAAATGCATCATCCTGCAGATTCAGAAGCTTTGAAAGATTTTGATAGAAGAGAACCATCATTTAGTGAAGACCCACGGAATGTTAGACTCGGCCTGGCAAGTGATGGATTTAATCTTTTCAGTTTGAGAAGTGGTAAAAGCTATAGCACATGGCCCGTTATTGTGGTCCCATAACTTACCACCATGGATGTGCATAAAACAAACGTCTTTTTTGTTGACATTGTTGATTCCTTGACCCAAAGAGCCTGGTAATGATAGTGATGTGTTTTTACAACCTTTAATAGATGAGTTGAAAGAATTGTGGGAAATTGGGGTTGACACCTATGATGCATATAAGAAAGAGTCATTTCGACTACGTGCATGACTTTTGTGGACCATAAATGATTTTCCAGCGTATGCTAATCTATCAGGTTGGAGCACAAAATGTGCATTTGCTTGCCCTTGTTGCAATAAGTTTAAGGAGTTAGCTTGGTTAAAACATGGTGGGTATTGTTACTTAGGCCATCGTCGGTTCCTTCCCTTAAATCATAAATTTTAAAAAGATTAGAGATGTTTTAATGGATCAACAGAGTATAGGGATGCACCCCAACCTCCTTTAGGAGTTTTGGTGCTAAACCAATTGGAGGGAGTTGATTTCCCTACATTTGGTAAGGATCCCGTGGAGAATGATGGCAAAAAGAGAAAAAGAGCTTGAGTTCAGCAAAAGCCATTGCCATTGAGTTGGAAGAAAGAAAGTATCTTCTTTCAATTACCATATTGAAAAGATAATCTACTCCGCCACAATCTAGATGTAATGCATATAGAAAAGAATGTATGTGACAACATTATGTATACATTGTTGGGCATTAAAGATAAAACTAAGGATCACATCAAAGCTCGTCTAGATTTGAAAGAAATGGGAATTCGGCCAGCTCTTCATCCACAAATGATTGAGGAGAGGACTAATAAAATGTAAATACCTCATGCGTGCTACACGTTATTAAAGGAAGACAAAGACATGTTTTGCACTACCCTAAAGGGATTAAAAGTACCAAATGGTTATGCTAGTACTATCTCACATTGTGTGAATGTTAAAGAGAGGAATATTTTTTGTACAAAGAATCATGATTGTCATGTTCTTATGCAACAACTACTTCCTTTGGCATTACGAAATATATTGCCAAAGCATGTTAGGGTAATATTGATTGCAATATGTGGCTTCTTTAAGTGTTTGTGTTCTAAAGTTGGTAAAGCAGAAGACTTTAAGAAACTTGAATCAAGTATTGCAGAAACACTTTGCCAACTTGAGATGATTTTTCCTCCATCATTCTTTGATGTAATGGTACATCTTCTCATTCATTTACCATGGGAAGCATTGTTAGGTGGACCCAGTACATTACCGATGGATGTATCCTTTTGAAAGGTTAGATAATATTACACATGATGTTATTTTTATTTAATCTCCTAAGCTTATCTACGGGAATGTGGAATAAATTATGTATATGTTTTTATTTAAATAGATTTAACAAAAGACTTAAAGACCATGTGCGTGAAATGCAGCTCGGCCAGAAGGTTTCATTGCACAAGGATACATTGTAGATAAATGCTTGATCTTTTGTTCCAGGTATTTGGGAGGTGTGGAAACAATGGTAAATTATCCAATAAGGAATAATGATGATGAGAAAATGGAAACGGACAAGTCTTCTGTGTTTTCATGCTCCGGTAGACCACATGGAAAGCTTCAGTTGCTTCAGCTAGAACCAAAAGAATTAATTCAAGTTCATCAATATGTATTGATTCATTATGATGGCATTAAGACGTATCGAGAGTAAGTGCATAAGTTACTTTATTATAACATTTCATAGTAATGACTATATTGATTGACATGACTATTAATATTATATTTTATAGGCAACATCTTCAAGAACTTAAAAGAAAGATGGGTCATAAAGTACGTGAGCAAGCTAGATTGAAAGTACATGCAGAATCATTTCCAAAGTGGTTTAGAGACCAAGTGTAATGATTCTAATGGTAGATAATTCTAATAGATTAATTGCAAGTTAATTATACAAATAACAAATAATTTTTGTATTGGGTAGGTTGATCATTTATGCCAATGTGGAGAAGAGATACCTGACAACATTAGATGGTTGGCTAATGGTCCAAGTTGGGAATACAAAAGCTACAATGCTTATATTATTAATGGCATAAGGTTTCACACAAAGGATCGTGAAAAAAGTCAAAGAACTCAAAATAGTGTTGATAGTAGTAAAGACCCAAGGCCTATTGAAGGAAATGTCACTTATTATGGCACACTAAAGGAAGTTATTGAGGAGTGAAGAAAAATGATATTGGGTTTACCCTTGTCAACTTTAATTATTTGATGCATTTTGGCAAAAATGAGATGGATGACCCATTTTTGTTCCCTACACAAGCAAAGCAAGTGTTTTATGCACCGGATCCTTTGAGGCCTGATTGGTTGATTGCTTTAAAATCATCAGTATGTGGTAATCATGATATGGAAGGTGATGTCACTAAAGATACAAGTCAAACATACCAACAACTCTCTCTTTTAAATAGTCAAAATATTGGACAAATGGTTGTTGGTGATCCTAGTCTTAACTGGACAAGGATAGATGTGGATGGAATAATAGTTGACACCCCTGTGGAGTTGCTCAATACAAACCCAATTTTAAATTAGAATATAATCAAATGCATTTTTGTTGGTTGGTTTGTGTTTTGTTTTTCAGTTGTAAGTAGTTTACTATCCTTAGTATTTCATTTTACAAGTTTCTTAATGCATTTTTTTTTGTGCAAGATATCATATTCAAATTTGTCTTTGTTGATACAACTCACTCATCATCTTATTCTAATTGCTTGCTATTTTAATGTCTTTTATAGTTTCCTATTTTGATCACTTACCCAACTGATTTAGTTTCCTTTGTGTTCCTGTTTAATCTTTAGCTTCCATGAAGAGTTCAGGAATGCAGTGGCCTTTCTCAAACAAGGTGTTTGCCCTGCCTCAATTCATGTCTTTCAAAGCTGCCCAAGAAGAAAGGGCAAAGAGGATGGTATTTGATCAAATGACGAATTCTGCATTTACAATATCTACAATAGATACTTTTGATGCTAATCACAAGCCTAATGCTAGCATAGTTTAGGTTCGATCTGAAGGTTGCATGAATCATGTCTAAAGATTTATAAAGTTCAAAGCCTCCATGTAGTTCGAATAGATCTAATATTGTATTTCCATGTTTCTTTCTTTGTTTTTTTGATTGGGGTAATTGACTTGACATATTTGTAAACTCTCTCTCTTGCAGCTATGGCTTGGCTGCTGCTATGATTTCCAATGATCTAGAGAGGTGTGAGCGTGTATTCAAGGTATGATTAACTTTGTAGCTTATACAGCAAAATAGTTGACAATCATCTGGACCAGTTTATCCTAAGGATCAACAACCAGTCCTAAGTCCTGACTCTGGATTGACCAAGTGGAAATCGAGATTTCCCAGGTTTCAACCGTGTCTCTTTCATACTTTTCTAGGCTACTAGAAAACCTTAGTTTCAAGGCCTTGAAGAAGGGTTTTTTTTTTTTTTTTTTTTTTTTTTTTTTATTACCCTGGTTCTTGTTCTGCCTAATTGTGGCATTTTTAACCCAACTCATGCATTAGTTTCACATAGAGAACACTCAAAATAATACGTGTGGTCTTGCTCCAAGTTTGATAGTGTATATTGTTCTTAGGTTTTACTGGAATACAGCTTTCTTACAGATCTAAAATTGCTTAAATCTAATTCATATTGAAGGAGCTATGTTCTGATCAAACCTAGAGAGTAGAACCTAAACCCCAGGTAACAGAGTTTCCATCAGTCCATGACAGGGGGATGGAAAAACAACTGTAGTTGACCGTCTTTATTTAGTTGATCAATAATAGGATTAAATTAAAGATGTGTTTTAAGATGATTACATCTTTGTTTTATTCCTATTATTGTTGGTTGGATGGATCATCTTTAACTCAACATCTGGACCACCTGCACATGTTCTGTACACTGTTTGATGTGCCACAACCACTGACTGGTCCATGGACTGTCCAGTTCTGCTTGGTGGACTCTTAGTAACATTAGTTCCAGATGCCCACAATGTTGAGAGAACTAAAATAGGACAAGGGAAGGGCAGTAGGGTGAAGACCAAAGCTAAATACCGACGGGGCAAAGCTTAAGCAAAATTTACCTCCAGTTGCAATGCTTTTGTTGTATCAGAGTGGTGCCTTTAATATTGTTACTTGTTGGTTGTGTTGGAATGCTGATTTTTCAACCCCAAGTTGCTAGGAGAAGAATCCTGCATTTGGTCCTTTATCAAAAATGTCCTTTCTTTTCCTGGTTTATGTAAGATTTTTCAGCCCCCAGTTGCTGGGAGAAGAATCCTGCATTTGGTCATTTTTCAAAGATGTCATTTCTTTTCCTGGTTTAAGCTCTTATTTTTGGTTTATGTAAGAGTTTAATTGTGTTTATTGCTGTTCTGCAGGCCTTCCGAGCAGGGATTGTGTGGGTAAATTGCTCACAGCCCTGCTTCTGTCAAGCTCCATGGGGAGGCATCAAACGAAGTGGTTTTGGCCGGGAACTTGGTGAATGGTAGGACTCTAAGCACTGATTCTAACAACAGTACCTGAAATTGCTTCATTGCACTTGTGACGGAATTTTATGTTTCTCTTTGTAGGGGACTAGAGAACTACTTGAGTGTAAAGCAGGTCACTTGGTATATCTCAGAGGAGCCATGGGGCTAGTACCAGACACCTTTAAATCCAAAGCTGTGAACTTAGTGAATGGTAAGAGTCTAAGCTCTATTAGACACATAACATATCACCGGACTTTTGCAATCATTGTTCTCGATGAATGGCCTCACTGACAATATAAAATATAGATAAAACCAAAAAGACATTGAATACAATTCCATGATGAAATATAGATTTACACATTCAATAATGAGATATGAACCGTAAATGGAAGTATTGAAACTCTATCCAAACATACCATTTGCACTCCCCCTTGTTTATGGATTTATGGATGAGTTCCTGCTAACAAGATTTGAATGTGGTGATTGTTAGGGTCATGGGTTTGGTCCCTATTGGATAAGATGGATATGGACATCACCGTTATCCACATGTCTTGTCTTTATTTATTATTATTTGTTGTTTTAGTTGAGAATATCTCGTCTTTGTGTTTCTTTCTCTCTTTATTGAACAAGTGTTCCAATTCAAAGATCAAGCCATTTAGAATGTGATTTAACAGATTCAATTTATAAGTATATTAAATCATCTAACACATAAATGGTACTATATTCTCATGCCTCAAATGGAGATTCGAATGCTAGCCTAAGAAACTAGTTTTTTTTTTTTTTTTTGATGTTGGCCAGCCATTGGTGCTTTTTATCATCTAAAAATTTTTCAAAATCTATTGCGATTTGTGTTTTCAGAAATGATTTCAGCTCCTATAAAATGTGCCTTTGTAAAACTTGGGGATTCATGTGAATTTGGTGTGTATTGACTACTCCACAGCAACAGTTTATTGCTGCTTTCTGGACTAGTGATTGTTGTAAATATGTTTAAAACTTATTTTATATAAATATTTGTTTTAATTGTGTCTTTTATCCAGGTTTTATTTAGTCCCACATCGAGTTGAGAGGATCTAATTATATGGTTTATATATAGTAAGGGCCCATGTATTATTAATTTGTGCGACACAAACCGAGCCTGAATCTAGAAGGCCCATTTTGTCATGGGCCCTATCCCCCCTCTCCCCACCCCAAAAAAAAAAAAAAAAAAAAAAACCCCAAAAAAAAAAAAAAAAAAAAAAACCCCACAACAAAAAAAAAAAAAAAAAAAAAAAAAAAAAAAAAAAAAAAAAAAAAAAAAAAAAATTGGAAACCCGTGGGTCGTGGGCTTTGATTCGGAAGGCCCATTTTGTCATAGGCCCTATTCTGGAAAGCCTGTGGGTCATGGGCTTTGATCCGGAAGGCCCATTTTGTCATGGGCCCTATTCTGGAAAGCTTGCTGCTGGGTGATTACGTGGAGATGCCATTAGAGAGGCACTCTCCTGTAGGGAGGTCAGCTGGATAGGTACCTTCTTGAAGTGAGTTGAGCTGAAAGGTACCCTCACAAAAAAAGGTGACCTTACCCTTTCACCCAAAGCCTTTGGAGCTCTATATAAACCCATTTTCGAGTTCATTCTAATTACTGAATTACCTCCTCCTCTTTCTTTCTCTCTCTCCCTGTTGTTGTTCTGTCAAGCAATGAACATTATCTGATACACCTTAAGAAACCTTTCTGGGGTGCAACCTTAAAGGTTGGGCTGACTGATCTTGGGGTGAAGACACTGTAGAACCCATATTGCACAAATCGGGGTGTCTAAATACCTTAAAGAAAGTACCTTTGGTACATTTCAGCTCTCAAATATAATTGTAAGATCAAGCATATTTGCAGATTCCTCAACAACGTTTCAACAGTGAACTTGTGCAGTTTTACATTATCAGTGACACATTACCTGAAGATTGCAACGTTATTATTTTTATTCTTCCCCTCTCACTCCCAATGAAATGTAAAATAACATCTGCACTTGACGCTTCCACAAGCACTCCCATAGGCCTGATGTGGGGGCCATGTTTCCCGTTGGAAGCAAGTCCCATGTATTGTATATTACTAACATGGATGTATCTTCAGGATTGAAGTAGGTGAGAGGTGGTGATAGGTGGATGTTTGGGGGTATGTCACTTTTTTATTCTTAATTCATGTTGGCGGAGAGTGTTAATATTCGCTTATATTATGAATGTTAAGTAAGTGTTAGTGTATTGTATTTCTTATGTTGGGTTAGACGATGTACATGAAGCTCTTTAAAATGGTGGACAAGAAGAAATAATGAAGGGATGAAATAAATAGGCTTTGGTCTGCCCATGGGGTGCTCCTGGAGACAGTTGCAACGTATCATGGTTTGTACTTAGGGTGCTTAATGGGATGCTCAGAGGCTTTGACTGATTCCTGAGTCACGTGTTTTTTTGTCTTTCACATGGACCAAAAAAAAAAAAAGGAAAATGAACTCTGCTTTTTTGTTCCTATTCATTTTTATGTTTTCCATCTTGTTGCAATTGATGATTCTTTTCCTAGTTGGAGATGGAAAATGAACGTTGCTTTTTTGTTTATATTCGTCTTTATGTTTTCCATCTTGTTGCAATTGATGTTTCTTTTCCTAGTTGGAGATCAATCTGCTTTACATTATCTTGTTGGAAAATCTTATATTTCATTACCTTTTGAAATTTGTCTTTTGGTTGTTTTTGTAGTGGGATACTGCAGGGCAGGAGCGGTTCAGGACTATAACCAGCAGTTATTACCGAGGTGCACATGGAATCATTGTATGGAATTCTTCCTAATTAGTTATGTTTGCAATATTGTTTACTTAGTTAATTGACCTTAACTTCTGGTTATCTTGTTGTTTCTGCTTCGAATTAGTTGCTTTGTTTATCTACATTTTACTGCTGCCTATGATTGATGAGGGAAAGGAGCTGGAGTTGCGGAATCATGAAGGGAAGGTGCTAGGGTGAATTGCGACTAGTTTGGGGTTGATTTAGGTAAGAAGGAAAGGGCTGAGGAATGCTATGGCTGAAGTGGGAGGGAATGGAATGCCTTGGTTATGAATTTGGAATGGTTGTTATTTCTTATTTAGGATTTACAAGTTTAGAACCAACATGAATAGTGGTTATATACATGGGATATAGTTTGTTGCTATTTCTTTGTTGTTTTATCTTGCTATTGTTTGTCCATCAATTTTTGTGTGTTTAAACCTTCTACTACCAAGTAGCAGGATATTTAATAAGCATTCCCTCAAATGTTAGCTGGGTATATCTTTCCAATCTGATTGCAGCATGTGTTTATTTCTTATTAAGTGAAGAAATCATCTGGCTGCCCTCAATGAATGTTAAATTGTATTCTAAATGCTGCTCCTTACTATGTAGATGGTTAGCCCATTGACCCGCACTCCTATGTTAAGTCTTGGTACTGGAGAGAAAGAGTGGCTGCTTAGCCTTGTAGAGAGAGTGAAGACAAGAGAGGTTGGACAAGATCTAGCTGTTGATGATGTTGCAGCCTCGAAATGTGATTGGATTATTCCTTTTTGTGTCATTTTTTTTTCTTGTTCTCTTATTGGTGTTTAGATTAACATGTAATATCAAGTAGAGTACTACATGTAGTTTTTGTTTGACTTGATTAATATGTATTGTATTTATTTTTCTTAAATTGTGTTCTTTGAATACTATTAGCTTTTTTGAATTTTCTTTGTATTCATGTATTTGTACTATCTTTCAAGAATAAATGTAATATAATAGCAAATATAGGGGTTTTTAAAAAAAAAAAAAAAAAAAAAAACTAACGTAATTGGTGGCGGTAAACAAAAAACCGCCACTAATGGGCAGGAAATCACAAGGGGATACTACTAGTGATTTCTCATGAGATTTAGGGAGTGTCAACACTAACCCGGAGTAACCATGAGAGAATTGACCTAATGAGCATAAGATGTCAACACAAAAGAGGGCTTCTATTTTCCATGAGCCCAATTTCTACTATACCTCAACTAATAGACCCTCAAGATCATTGAATCATATGGCGTTGGTTTAGAGGGGAACCCCTAAATATATTTGAAGTAAACTTATAATACAGATCATCTATGTGGAACATAATGAGGTAAACTAGTTAGTAATTGGTAAACATCCCTTCCTTTGCACGGAAGAAAATGAACCATGGAGAACTTTAGAACCATTTTGATAAATAAATAAAGGATAAATATCACCCTCCCAGCGGACAAAAGCACACACCCCCTCTTAGTTGGATAATATCACACCTCCCCCTACCTAGCAAATATACAAACACCCCCCCCGTAACCTTTGGAAATTTAACTTACCGTAAATATTTCTAAAACCCCAAATTACCCTTGGCTAAAAATATTTTTTTATTTTAAATCCTAAATTGCCATAATCACCCTAACAGTTAAAATACTAAATTACCCTCAATTAAAATAATTATTAAAAACCAAAACTAAAATCCAAATTATCTTTAGTTATTAAAAGCCCAATGTACCCTTTTTTTTTAAAAAAAAAATTATCAAACAATTAAAA
Source organism: Hakea prostrata (assembly GCF_041222555.1). Lineage (NCBI taxonomy): Eukaryota > Viridiplantae > Streptophyta > Magnoliopsida > Proteales > Proteaceae > Hakea > Hakea prostrata. The sequence continues at coordinate 30,374,735 of NC_142600.1, forward strand.
AATCCCAAAATAGTAGTACGTGTTTAATTTTATAAACATACCCTCCCTTTAACCGCATTTTTAATTTTGATAGTAGTACGTGTTTTTTTAATTGTTTGATAAAAATAAAAAAAAAAAAGGCAGTTGGGCTTTAATAATTAAAGATAATTTGGGTCTTAGTTTTGGTTTTTAATAATTATTTTAATTGAGGATAATTTAGTATTTAAGGGGGATTACGGCAATTTATGGTTTAAAATAAAAAAATATTTTTAACCAAGGGTAGTTTGTTGGGTTTTAGAAAAATATTTAGCAATAAAAGTTAAATTTAACCAAAAAAGTTAACAGAGGGGAGGTGTTTGATACATTTGCTAAGTAAGAGGGGAGGTAAGTGATATTATCCAACTAAGAAGGGGTGTAAGTGCTATTTGTCCAGCTAAGAGGGGAGGTAAGTGATATTTACCCATAAATAAATAAATAAAAAAGGCGACGAAAGGCATCCATGCCAAAGCTCCCTTTTGGTATAGTCAAAGTTCACCACATATTGGATTATTCAGGATGAAATTACTGATGGTAGATTTACATAAAAAAAAAAGGATGAAGGAAGGGAGGTGTTAAGCCTTGCTTGGAGACGTTGGGAGGGGGGCAATAATGATTACATAATTTATCCTACTAATATTTAAAAAAAAAACACTCTATCCAATAATTATTCAAAATTTTTATTAAATCCTTAGAAAAACAATAACAAGTGAAAAGCCACATTAAACCTCTTTGGTGTCACTATCATAGTGGAACTTAACGATCTTTCAAGTCGCGAAAACTTCAATGATTGATTATGTACTAGTTTCTCTTTACAATTTCCCTTTCAATATACAAAATCATAGAATCTATGAGAAAATCATATTCTATTATGCTCCACAATTCAATTTTAATAATCCTCATGACAGAAAATGTTGTTTTGAAGTTGCAGTAAAAATGAGAAGAGTAATCAAGAGTGTAGTTAATCGATAAATAAGTGGATTGGCGTCAAATCTTGTTGTCTTCACCAACCACTGACACAAACCACTGATGGTTGACATATTCTGATAATCTGAACCTCTGACTACATCAACCTCATAGCGTTGCAGTTGTGCTTTCAAGCGCTCTCTCTCTCTCTCTCTCTCTCTCTCTCATGCTTAGTAAAATCTTGGGGATAATATTTAGCTACAAGCTTACAAATGTCATCATTTTGAAAATTCTCACAACCACTTCTAGGATCCAAACAAGAATTAAGAGTAAGCAACTCCATAATTGAATCTACTATTTAGCTCATTCAACTGATTATCATTTGTAGCATAAAAAATATTTGTTTGATAGTGTTGTTCAACTGTAAAATCATCTTGTTGATGGCGAGCTCAACCTTTTCTTCCAACAAACTGAACACTCATGTTAGGGACATCAATGTTCCACTTTTGACAAAAAGCATTCAACTTAGCCTAAAGCCCCTCCCATCTAACATCTCTCATTTCTTAGATAAGCTTTTTTTGTAGAAGACACAAAATGAATAGCATTTAAAATGTCTTCAAACTTCTATTGCAGAGCTTGACAAAGCTCATCAATATGATGTCCATAATTTCTTTCATTAAATGCATAATCCAAATAAAATCAAAAGAGGTCAATGTATCATAGGTCGATTCTGCTTCAACTCTTTGTGATGAAGTATTCCCCTTATCAATCATGTTGATCAAAACTTCACATGTAGCACCATATATATTTATCAAACTTGAAATCGACTTCAAGTGAGAACTCCAACAAGTATCTCTAGGCCGTTGTAAAGTTCCAATTTGATTAAACCCACTTCTAGTCTTAAGTTCATCAATAGAGATCAAGTAAGCAACTTAAGAAGCATGAACAACTTTTAACTTGTCATTTCACTTACTAGATGCACTAACAAGATTAATAATAGAAACCAATTTGGAGAAGAATTTCTCAACTAGGTCAACACTTTTATGTTGCAACTAATGCTAATTGCAAATGATGAGCAAAACAGTAAATATAATAGGCATATAGACTGTCAATAACTACTAAGACTTGTAACCAAGGTAAAACATATCACCAAAAATCAGCAAAATTTTGCCAATTTTGGGTAATTTCGATGATGAGCAATATAAAAAAGGGCCGAAAATGAACTTTCCTTGATGTTGCTAGAAAATTGCAAATTTTCCGAACTAGCGAAAGATTAGCGAAAATCGCTAAAATCAGGCCAACTTTGGAGAGTAGAGGAAGAATTACAATCTCTTTAACATGGGTTTGATGAAATTACCAATCGATCTTCCGGGCTTTAGGTTCCAAGGTGCGAGGTTTGACGTCAAGAGGCTTTGTGAAACTCTAGCCGTTTATGCTAGTCAAAGCAAAGCGAAGATGATGAACGGGGAAGAACCCTTGTGTCTGGTTGATTTATGGATGCAGGAGACCGTGAAGGAGATCGATGCAGCGGTGGAATTTAGCAAAAAAGCGCCATATAAGATATCAAGATTGGTGGTTATCTCTTTGACTTCCTCTTCACAGGATAAGATGCCTCCACTTTGTCCGAGTTGCTATTGAAGTTTATGTTTGAAATCCGATGGCATTCTTGCTTTCCTCGCCTGCGTTGCAAGGTGAATGGGAAGTTTCATTGTTGATAAATCTAGAACATGTACTAAGAATTTGAGTAAATTACGTTTTGAGTAACCACTCATCTTTCAGGCGATTTTCAATCTGCAACCCTGCAAGTCTACTTCTTCATTCTTCTGTGTAGCGAACTTTGGAGAGTGATTTCAGGCGAACTTTGGGCGCATTTTTTTCCGGTTCGCCTGGTAAACTAGGTAGCGAACCAACAAGCTCTAGCAAAATCTCGCACCTTGCTTGCAACCCATTCCACTCACCTTGTATATTACTTGCTCCATCATATCATTGACCTTGAATGTTGTGAATGTTGTGAATGTTAAGCCCATGATGAGAAATAGTAGTCTTCAAAGTCAAGGCCTTTGTATCTTAAACATGAATAAGATTTAGGGAAAAAAAAAAAAAAGGGTACTCTTGTACATCCTTCCATTTGCTCTCTTTTAGATGCATCACGAGATTCATCATCCATTAAGCAAAACTTTGCATCACCAATCTCTTTGCGAATTTCTCTCTTCACTCTATTTACTATAATATGTAAAACCTCCTTTTATATCTGAGGTGATGTATATGATGCATTTTGAGGAGTGTTATCCAACACAACTACTTCAACTTTATCATTGTAAGAAGCTATTCAACTTTAAAAATTCAAAAAAATTACCTCTATTGGTTAAATATTTGTTTTCGTCATGATCTCTAAAAGCACAACCTTGAGACGCAAGTAATTTGATTACATCAATTAAAGCTTTCAAACATAAATCAACTGATTGTTTTCAATTTCTTGAGATGTATGCTTTTCAAGCATTAGATCAATGCGTTGATGTTGCTTCATCAAGTTTGCACAATTATTTTCAGCAACTTCGTGACATGAGTTGATTTCTTTTCCCATATGATTTATTAAATCACAGTCTCTTCCATTCACTTTCTTCCAATTTTTAAATACATCAAGAGTGAATGACCTCTATCTTAAGTTTATTCCATGCTTAAGAGAAAGCATGGCAAACAAAATACTGCATTTTTTTAAGGAGAATACTCTAACCAAGAAGGATGAACCTTAAACCACGAAGACTGAAAATGCCAAGGATGACTTGATGGTCCAGACCTGGATACTCTTAAAGAATATGTTGATATGGTCCAACTTAACGTAACAACGTCTAATTTCATCACGTTGATCAACCGGATAATCCCAAATTTGTTTCTCAACTCGGGGTCATGCTCAAAATAATTATTTTGCTCACTTTCAGGTATTGGAGATGATTTATGACATTTTTCACTAGATGTATCAGGAATAGAGATACGAGTGATGCATCAACTATATCATCCTCAATATTATTTCTTTTAAAGAAAAACTCAATGGTAGACTTTTTTTCCATGGTTAAGCCAACTCTTCTACTTTTAAGGACCACACCACTCAATTCTAAAGAAATAGCAATGACAGTTTATTCTCCCAAAATCTCACCTATATCCATCCAATTTTATTGATAATTCGAAAACTCGAATAAATATTAAACTAAACAACTCAAGTTTGTATACCAATTAGCACAAAATATGTTTAACTATAGAACTCAACTAAATAGAATAAAAGTCAGATTCTATCAATTAGTTCAATGATTCTTTTTTTAATAGAATAATTACTTCAATAATTAGTTCAATACTATACAAATATACAATTATAAAATGTTAGAAAAAAATCATTAATTCAATAAAAAAAATTTTAAAAAAATCAACTTTCAATTAGGTCATTATTTTCTAAAAAATGAATAAAAATAAAAAAATAAAAATAAAAAAGAGAAAGAGAAAAAACAACAACAATACATAAAAAAAAAAAATAAAAAGAGAGAAAAACAAATAAATAAAAATAATTAGAAAAGACAACAAAAAAAAATACTATTGAAAAAATCAATACAAAGAAAGGGGGAAAAACGATACTTAGACCAAAAAAAAAAAAAAACAAAACTCATAAAAAGAAACAATAAAACAACAAAATTGGGCGGGGAAAACAACTAAATTGAGAAAGAAAGAACAACGAAATAAAAAATAAATAAAAAATAAAATTCAATTATGCCTTTGTAGTGGAGAAGATTTAGGAAAATCATGAGACAGAAAATGAATACCTAATAATTGTGGAGAAGATTTAGGAAAACTTCAATGTCGGGGGGAAAAAAAAAAAACTTCTAAGCCGTTTGTGAGACAGTAAGTAGAATGCCAAAATTCTATTTTTAAAATTGGGAGGGGGCCAAATAGTGGTACGGAATGAATAAGAGAGAGTGAATACCTGATAATTGTGGAGAAGCTTTAAAAAAACTCGAATGTCTACTAGCTTTAAAAAAAAAAAAAAAAAAAAACGGGGGCCCCCCCCCCCCCCCCCCCCCCCCCCCCCCCCTTCTTGACTCATTCATCTACGTTCATTAAGTTTGGACCCTTTGATTGTAGTAGTTCTTTTGCTGTCATCTTAAAAAAAGTGATTTTATTATATATAAATTTTTTTTCTCCTCGTCTTCCCTGAGATCTCATAGATTATTTTCTTGTTTCTAATTCCATTTCGAACGATACAAACAAGAGATTTCCACATCTTTCTGTTCTATGAATCTCCCACAAAAACCAGCCTTTTTCTTCGAAGACTCTCCAGAAAATCAGTTGCGTTGAACCTGTAGAAGAACTATATTAGAGAAGAAATAGAGAAAGAAGAAAAGAAATAGGGGAAGAAGAAAGAGATGGTATAGCCACAATCGACAACCGGTGATATTAGGTTAAATTTAACTGACCCATAAATAATGCGAGAAAAAATAGAAATTTTATTGGACGACTTAGATTTAATTTAACAAATCTGACAGTGAATATTTAAAGTTGTTCATCTAACCTATTTACACATCGTTCAGCTACACTTTAGCCTTAAATTTATTTAAAAATCACCCCCTAGGCCCCAATGTGGCCCCGACACTGCTTGCTTGTACTATGAATAGAAAACTCCACTAAAGTGACTTTTGGGCCTTTCATAACTCAAGCTTTGCAATAAATCAAGACCTTCCATAACTCAAGCTTTGCAACAAATCAAGACCCTCCGTAACTCAAGCTTTGCAACAAATCAAGACATGTTAGAGCTAAAGTGGCAATTTTCGATGAGTTATTGGCACGGTAAAATGTTATATGTTATTTGTCGGTTGTTGAATACGCAAGCAAGAAACCTTGCAATAAAACAATATACTTAAACATCAAGTAATCACAAATTAAAAGGAAAATGTGAAGCAACACAAGAATTTAACGTAGTTCATAGGTGAAGAATTTTCACTATGCATACAAGAAGATTCCTGAACCCTCTACTTTTATCATAGATAGTAAAAAACGGGTCATCTAACTTCCACGCAAAAGTCCCCCACAAAAAATGTGGTTGCAAATAAATCTTTAAAGCCAAACACAAGGAATCAAATAATCCAAATTAGAATTTATTTATTTATTTTTCTTTTTTTAAATGTTGCCCACTTAAGTTGGGCCAAAACTCTTCTTGTCTGCCCACTTAAGTGGTAAAACTTGCATGTTGCCCACACTAGCCATTTTGCAAAATTACAAGCTACCCACTATTACTATTAGTTAACTTTGAAATTGAAATGACTATTTTTCCCCTGGGGTGAAGGAAAATATAAATTTTTTATTTTTACAAAAACCTCACTCAATTGTCTAGAATTTACAAAAAGAAAAATCTCCTTAGGTTCACTAATTCACTTGAATTCATTTTCCATTTTGAATGTCTCCCCCATCACCGGCAAACTCCTTCCCAAACATTTGGTAAAGGACATTTGTTTCTTAGATTCATAGGGTAAGGTTGGAACATGGGATGCTGGTAGTGGTGTTTCAATCAATTGTAGCCAGGAAAACAAGGGTTTGGGAAGAAGTGGACATTCAAACCCATTGTTTCATATATCGTTCTTTCTTAATCAGTGATTAGCAATGACGAACGGAAGCAAAGCAACTAAGAGGGAAAGAAACGGAGCAAAAGAAGAAGAAAGAGAAGGGATTTACGCATTATTTAGATCGAACCACCTCAGTATGCTTCCCACCGTTCAATTCTTCTCTCTATCATTGCCTTTCCTTCTCGTCTTCTCTCTCGCTTTTGCTTTTGAGTCTGATCACAAGGTAATTTTTCAGACTTGCAAAAACCCCACATTTAACCCTAATTATCTCACTATTCGAGAGAATTCTTGTCATTGGAATTGGATCATTTTGTTGATTTGGTATTTCCGCACTTGCTTTTCCATTACTTTAGATCTGCAAAGTCGTCTATATGCAAAGGCCTGAATTTCGTTTCATCAGCTATGATTCTAGACATAGTGTCTACAGTGAGTGTTCCTTGTTCTGAAAATCTTAGATTTGCGAAGTCACGGGTGCCTTTCTCCATGATTTCAAAGTTATAGTTGGAAACCCTTGTGAAAACTTTGGTTGTTTGATACAGAGGAAGTGAGCTCCATTGTGAAAACCCTAATGGAGAATCCCGCAATCGGAGAATCCTAATGTGTTAAATTAAATTAATAAGCTTACTATAGAAGAGAGAGAGAGATGGTGGTGGGTATTTTCTAGCAAGGGCCAAGGTTTAGGTAGAAGATGGGTGAAGAGATTCCCCTTCACCCACTTAAGGGTGAGTGAGGGCCATTATTGTCATTTATAATGCTAAGGGCTATCTTGGTCCATTGACATTCAAAACTTTAAAAACTTAACGGTCAAAGGGTCAAAATCTAACCATGGGTAACTTGTAATTTCTCAAAATAGCCATTGTGGGCAGCATGTAATTTTTACTACTTAAGTGGGCAAACAAGACTTTGGCCCAACTTAAGTGGCAACATGAAAAAACTCTACATATTACAATAGAAGGTAAAGTTGATAACTGTTGGCTTGAAATTGTTCAACCCTTTGCTATTAGGGTAATTACGAAAAGCCTTAATTGAGGCATAAGATTCTTTTTTTTTTTTTTTAAACACATACGTCTATTCAAAGAGGGCCTTTAGTAGAATATTATTTTTTTTAGAAAAAATAATCATAACATATCGCACGGCATTTGGTTGGGTCAGCTTGCATGCATCTCAACTACATTTCCCATGTTGTTATCCTATATTCAAGTAAAAAAAAAATCCATTTTGTAAATGTTCAAAAGAGGATTCCACCCCCTCCCCCTTTTTTCCTCTCTTAGTGTTTCTCTTGAAACTATGGCAATGGTGAACAAGAAATTTTTGTTGATGTCCAAACCCCTACTTCTTCCCCCTCCCAACCCAACCTCTCCACTACATCTTCTTTAGACAAAAGTAGTACCCACCACTCCTACTTGATAAACCTTTCTTCCAACCACCCCAACCCATTGCCCAACAGCCTAAGGATGAAGATGAAGATGTCATCCTCGACCACAAGGTGATTGCACCCTTAAACAAGCAATAGGAAATTTCCTTGGTTGGTCTCATATTGGAAGGCAACTACCCTTCAGAGAGGCAAGCAGTGTTCAAAGGCCTCATCAAAGCATGGAATCTTCACTTCCCTATTGAGATGTCTGCAATGGAGGATAGGAAATACTTATTCAAGTTCCATCATAAAATGGATTTGGCGAATGTTCTCGAGGAAACTCCGTGGATGGTGGCAAACAACTTGTTGGTGTTGGAAAGATGGAACAAAAGCCAGAAATGGGACTTCTCACCCTCTGAGTTCTAGATACAAATTCATGAGGTTCCAAAGGAGTTGGTGGATGGCAAGGTCATGCATATGGTGGCCTCGAAGATTGGATGTCCTTTGAAGATGTTTCTGGTGGAAGGCAAGCAATTTGGTAACTATGTGCAGTTTTAGGATTCGAGTTAATATAGATATTCGTAGACCTCTGCGTTTTTCTATTAATATCAGTTGTGAAGGTGAAGAAATAGTCAAAGTTTCCACTAAATATGAGAAGCTTCCTCTTGTCTATTTCTTTTGTGAAAATTTTGGTTATGAAGACAGTCATTGCGTCAACTGGTTTGAGAAGAAATGCAATCGTCAGAGGTCTCATGCTTGTGTGAATGTCAATACATGTGCTGACTATACTATGAAGGAAGTTTCATTTTACACAAATCTAATAACCTAGACGGGACAAACCTGGCGGGTAAAGGAAACAAGGCAACCAGAGGCGAGGTAGAAGAACATTGAACCTCTGCTTGGAAGACCAAAGGTAGCTAGGGAATAGTGCTGTCAGATGGAGTACTTGGAGAGCAGAAGCCATTGCTAGCTTGCTACAAAGCTTGTGATACGATACAACCTATAAGGGATGCCACATCAGCAGCTACATCAGCAACCAATCCACCAAGGGCTCCTCCACGCCGAGCTATCGGTAACCAAACAACCCACCTTTTGAAGACTATGCCATGTGATCGGTTATAACAAATTCATTTTGATATAACCAACCGAGTATATTCGACTCTAGTAGCTTCTTCATACCGAATATAAATGTATGAGCATACGATACAAAGGCAATGAAGTATTTTCCTGCTCCAATCTCTCCGCCCTCCCGAACGGCCGCAACATTGGCGACGCGGCGATGCGAAGAGAACGAGAATGGGGCAAATCGATGAAGGTGAAACAGGGGCACAACAACGAACACGGAGAGAAACTAGCGCATTGCGGGGGGAAGCCCAACATGAGACCCGAACGAGAATGACACTCTTTGAAGTAGTCTTGCGGTTAACAGAATCGACGGAAAGATTGAACAAGCACACGGTCACCATCCATGCCTGGATCTCGGATCGATTTGGATCTTCTTCGGAGATCCCATCAACACGGCGATGGATCAATTCAAACTCGAACAATCCGACTGAATTTTCCTCGCTCAATGGCACAATCATGGCGGGCGTTCAAGGCGAGCAATTTTGATTATCACCTCACACGATGACAACCATTACAAATTTCTTCCTTCCAATGGATGGAGAAGCATAGGGTACCAGGGATGTATAAGTCCGGTATGTTCTCATCATGGGAGGCATTCAAATTAGCTACGTCGGTTTGGTCCAACCCATTCGCGATCCCGAGACATTAGCTAAACTACCGGATCAACAGGGATATCAACTGTAGGCCGGGACGGATCACGGGACTTCCACCGATTTCCGGTAAGTGTTTGTCTGGCCTAAAACGATATTTGAATGAGTATGGGCAGTGAGATATGGGAAACGGGGGCGCCGGGATGAGCATAAGGCGGAAGGAAGAAGGAACTACGCGGGACTCCGATTCGAAACACGGTTACCAACCCACGGGGTTTAACAAAGCGCTCCATCTACAGAGGCGATCAAAGACACACAAGAGTGAGTCCAAAGGGAGAAGGGCAAACGGGGCCTTACGGGACAGGCAAACACGGGAACTCACATAGAATTTGAAAAAGGGAGAACGGAGGAACAGAGGAACCAGTGGGCTTCGATCCCGTTATGTAGGTGAACCGAAGAGGTGCGGAATTATTCTCCATGATGGGAGCATATCTCCAACACATTATGAATGAAGCACGGTTTGGGACGCTCGTCAAGTTCTCGTGAGGTTGCGGTGGAAGCACATAACATCGAGTGAAATAGCGCAACAAACGAGAGGGCGAACATTGTGGGGTGGGAGATGGGAACCGCATGTCGGGGAAGGAATAATTCGCAATATCAATCTTACTCTCGGGGTTATTCCTCAATTCTTGAAGCTCATGTGCTACCCATCATGGGGATCTCATTTTAGGGGTACAGTGGATGGCGAGCGAGGACCCATTACTTTTGACTATCAACACATGAGATGCATTTTCAGCATGGATCAAAGGGTGGTGTTGACAGGGGCCGGAAGAGGTACCAATGCAATTGCAATTTCATGGGCTAAGAAAGCTTATTGCAGCCATGAGTATGATGTTCTATACAAACTTGAATTGGATCATGGTGCAACAGACACATGACACGAAGAGCTTCAACTCTCGGATCAATATTCGAAATATTTCAAGAACCAGGGGCCACGGTCGGGCCCACAAACACCACATTCATCTTCAACCTGGGTTAACCGAACGTAAAGCCCCAGACCCTCACTTCGGGAAAAGTGAAATTGAGAAACAGGGACGGCAATGTTGAGCAGGTATCATCCGCCAGATAAGTCCTTATTCTTCACCCGTTCTCTCGTCAAGAAAGCGACGGCACTGGCGTTTCGCGTGGATTACGAGCACTAAACGCAAGAACCATCGAGATCGATTTCCAATCCCCACAGAGATGAACTCTTTGATGAGCTTCATGGGTCTATATTCTTTTCTAAACTAGACTTACGGCCGGCTATCATCAAAGAGCGCAGACCGATGTTGAGAAAACAGCCTTTCGACACACGAAGGACACTATGAATTTCTGTGATGCCCTTCGGACTCACCAACACCGCAACATTTCAGGCCACCATGAATCATCTATTCCGGCCTTATCCCCGACAATTTATTCTCATTTTCTTTGATGACTTGCTCATTTACAGTACCAGTTGGACAAATCACCTCCGTCATCTTCAAATTGCACTTGAAATTCTCAAACAGAACCAGCTATTTGCCAAGTTGAGCAAGTGCATGTTTGGCACCGAAGAGGTCGAATACCTTGTGCATATCATCTCTCGGAAGGGTCTTGCTGTGGATCCGCGGAAAATTGAGGCAATCATGTCTTGGCCAGTTCCGAAAAATATCAAGGAGGTACGCGGGTTCTTAGGCTTAACAGGTTATTATCGCAAATTTATTCAAGGTTATGCAAACTTGGCAGCAACATTAACCAATCTTCTGTGTAAGGGCGATTATCACTAGTCTTCTGTAGCAGCTGAGGCTTTCCGCACCTTACAATCTAAACTGGTAACGGCACCTGTATTCGCATTACCAAATTTTCACGAACCATCCATGCTTGAAACAGATGCCTCTGGCTCTAGAATTGGCGCCATTCTCTCTCAATAGGGGTGGCCTATTGCCTTCTATAGCCGCAAATTGTCCCCAAGAATGCAGGCTTCCTCAACTTATGCTCGCGAAATGTATGCTATAACACAGGCGGTAGCAAAATGGCGGCAATATCTCTTGGGAAATCGATTCATCATGCACACTGACCAGCGAAGCTTAAAGGAATTGAATGCTCAAATTATTCAAACACCTGAACAACATTTTGGTTAACGAAGCTGCTCGGCTTTGATTTTGACATTCAGTACCATCCTGGCCGAGAGAACCAAGGTGCAGATGCGCTCTATAGGTGTCCAGCAGCTGCTCTCCATGCTCTGTTCACAGTAACTTCCAAAGCAGACTTGTTACAGCAGCTCAGAGTGGAGACAGAGACCTCTGCCGAACTTCAACAAATTATCCAACACCTGCACAAAGGCGACAATACTACTTCTGAATTTATTTTTCGACATGGGTTTTTACTACGGAACAGTAGGTTGGTCTTCCCTTCCAATTCTTCCCTATGCCAGCAATTTCTCCACGATAATCATGCTTCACCGGTTAGAGATCATGCTGGTTATGTTCGCACATTAAAGAGGCTCTCAGCAAATGTCTGGTGGTCAGGAATGGCCAAGGATACACGACAATTTGTGGCTCGTTGTCAAGTGTGTCAACACATAAAACTCCCCCAACGTGCCCAACTGGACTCCTCCAACCACTGCCAGTTCCAGAAAGGGTTTGGGAGGAAATTTCCATGGATTTCATCACAGGGTTGCCAACGTCATGTGGCAAGACAGCGATCATGGTGGTGGTAGATCGTTTAACAAAGTCCGCACATTTCAGCCCACTCGCCACTGGCTTTACCAGCTACATCATTGTTGAAACATTCCTATCAGAGGTCGTTCGGCACCATGGAATTCCCCGATCTATTGTAAGTGATCGAGATCCTCTGTTTCTCAGTAATTTCTAGAAAGAATTGCATTGACTCCATGGCACCACCCTCTCCCTCAGCACCGCCTACCATCCACAGACTGATGGCCAGACTGAAGTCGTCAACCGGACCTTGGAGATGTATCTCTGTTGCTTTGTCTCCGACTATCCTCATCGCTGGGCGAAATTTTTAATCTGGGCCGAGTATTCTTACAATACTGCTTACCACTCTGCAATACAAACCACTCGGTTTCACGCACTCTACGGCCGCGAACCTCCATCTGTGGTTCGTTATCTTCCTCGCTCCTCGTTGAACGCCACGATCGATGATGAATTGCAGACCCACGACCAGCTTCTACTTGATCTCAAGCACAATCTATCAAAGGCTCAAGACCTTATGAAACTGCAGGCCAATAAATGGCGTCGGGATTTAGAATTTGTTGTCAGTGACTGGCTCTATGTTCGCCTTCGTCCTTATCGCCAGCAAACAGTTGCCCGCCGTTTGAATCAAAAGTTGGGCAAGTGTTACTATGGCCCCTTTCAAGTTACCGAACGAGTGGGTAAGGTCGCCTATCGCCTGGATCTTCCACTCGATTCTCAAATCCATCCTGTTTTTCAAGCATCTGTGCTCAAACCCTGTGTCGGTCTTCCTCCACCGCCTTCAGCTCCTCCTGCACTTCCACCACATGATTTAACTCCAGCTGCAGTTCTTCAAGAATGACAAATTATGCGTCACGGCAGTACCATACGTCAGCTTCTCATTCAATGGATGGGTTTCCCACTTGAAGACGCAACTTGGATAGACTTCACCGTCTTTGGAAGCTGTTTTCCCCAATTTAACCTTGAGGACAAGGTATCATCTGATGAGGAAAGGAATGATACGATACAACCTATAAGGGATGCCACATCAGCAGCTACATCAACAACCAATCCACCAAGGGCTCCTCCACGCCGAAGCTATCGTGTAACCAAACAACACCTTTTTGAAAGACTATGCCATGTGATCGGTTATAACAAATTCTGTTTTGATATAACCAACTCGAGTATATTCGACTCTAGTAGCTTCTTCTATACTCAGTAATATAAATGTATGAGCATACGATACAAAGGCAATGAAGTGTTTTCCTTAAGCTTTCTCAATTCTTCTCTCTGTCTTCTTCTTCCTTCTGAAACTTTTTACTGTTGCTCTGCAACAGCTTGTGAACAAAGATGGTTGCACGTCAACTAATCCAGGTGATATTGAATAAGAAACCTCGGTCATCTCATCGTCCTTCCCTTTTGCCCCCACCTTTTCAAACCAATCATTCACCCTCAATCCATTCCTTTCTTATGAATAAACCCAAACACTCAAGTGCTATTCTATCACTACTTACCCATTTAGCCGAATGTTTGCTAATAGAGACAAAGTCAAACCCTGGCAAGTCCCCCAACACTTCCCTCAACTATATAACAATCCCCAAACCACATAAAATTTCCCTAACTCTTATGCAACCTATGACCCATGACCCTTCCAGCCACCATCGAACCTCAACCCAACCACATTCAAAACCAACGATCGAAAATCTGAAGAAGATACCCAAACTACCCCTGAAGCCTTCTACCTGCTTGATACCCAAACTAGACCTAAAGCCCTCCACCTGCTTGATATCCAAAATACCCCTTAAGCCTTTTCCTTCCACCAACTTGACATGCAACCCAATGCCCTTGTCTCATATCCCATTCTTACCACCTCAACTGCTTTTGCTTCCATTAACCAGAGATTCGAACATCAGAGATTGAAATTGAAGACAACAACAAGATCTCATAATCTAAATATCTCTAAAGCTTCCAAATCATCCAAATGTGTAAAGAGAAGAAAATTAAGGAGGCCATTGTTAGCCTAATGGAGAAATCACAGGAAGTCAATATCATATTCAAAAACTCCAAACAAGAGGCATGTTTTTTATCCTCTGGACCCATGGTGACTGGGGATCAGTCCCATGGGCTCAAATGAAGTTTTTAGTTGGAACTGTCATGGGTTGCGGAATCCACGAATAGTTCGGGCACTGAGGAATCACCTCAAGTCTGTCTCCCTAGATGCAGTGTTTCTAATGGAATCTATGTGTGCTGATGAAAAGGTGAAAGGCATATTAAAGTAACTGAAGTTTGATAACAGCTATATTGTCTCTCCAATTGGCAAAAAAGGTGGTCTAGTTTTGATGTGGCATCTAGAATTTAAAATTTTCATCCTCTCTGCAGATTGTAATCTAATTGACTGCATGATGATTGACCAAGAAAGGAACAAATTTTATCTATCATGTGTTTATGGGGAACTAGAGAAGCAACATAGGCACAAAGTGTGGGAGAAGCTAATATCTTAATTGGTATGAAAAGGAAGGGGACAACCGATCTAGACAGAGAGACTCTAGAATGTTCAGAGAAATGATGGACCAAACAAACGCTCTAATGGTCCAACCATCACGTGGAGCAACAGGAGGAGGAATTCGGGTGTAATTAGAGTTAGGCTTGATAGAGCCATGGCTAACAGTGGATGAAAAATCAAATTTGGGGATGTTGCTATTTTTGTTAGGCATGCCATTGCATCGGATCATATCCTATAGTTGTTAATACATAAGGAGGAGTAATAAAGGGGCATCACCCCATGTCCCTTTGAAGCTGCTTGGCTAAGAAGTGAGCAATGCAAATATGTAGTTCAACAATCTTGGGTAAAATCTCACTTCAAGGAAACCACAGGTGATGTCTTACTTACAAACTTGGAAGTGTCAAAAGGACCTGAAGAAATGGAACAAAGACCACTTCGGGCATATTCAAACCCAAATTGGTATGTTGAAGGCTCGGCTGGAAAGCATATAGAGCAAACCACATTCTAAAGAAAACCTAAAGCTTGAACTTGAAATATAGGCTCAGCTAGAGGAGCAATTGGAGAGAGAGGACACTATATAGAGGCAAAAATCCCGAATTACCTGGATCAAAGAAGGTGACCGCCATTCTGCATTTTTTTCATGCATCGACCCTTCAAAGAAGACAAAGGAACAAGATCCTCAAGTTAAAGCTCAATGATGGGGAGTGGGCAAAAACAATGGAAGATGTGTACATGGAGCTAAAAAGTCACTTTGAAGCTGTGGTCACTTTAGAATGTATGAATTATGATGCTTTACACGAAGTTCTTCAATATGTTGAATGTTCAGTTACTGATGACCTCAATACTAGACTATGCATGACCCCTACCTAGGAGGAAGACCCTAATGCCTTATCTGATATAGGCCCTTTAAAGAGACGTGGACCCAAAAAGTCTGGTCTATTACCAAGGATGACATATATAAATTTGTTTTTGATTTCTTTGAGCATGGATCCTTACGTGGTGACCTCAATTGGACATTCATCTGCTTAATACCCAAGGAAGCTAACCCGGAGAAAGCAGAAATTCCAAGCATATTAGTTTATGTGGTATTATTGTCAAAATCATATCTAAAATCATGGCCAAAGGATTGAAGAACTATCTCTAGACATAATAGCTCCCAACCAAACAGCCTTTGTCCCAAAAAGGTTGATATCTGACAACATCTTTGTTGCCCATGAACCGTTTCACTACATTAGGAAGCGCAAGAAAGGAAAACTATGCTCTTAGCTCTCAAGTTGGGTATGAAGAAGGCCTTCGACAGGTTAGAGTGGCCATTCACTAAAGTGGTGCTATTAAAAATAGAATTCTCAGAAAGATGGGTGGCCTTGATCATGAAGTGTATGAGCTTAGTGTATTATACTCTCTTGGTAAATGGTATAGAGAGGAATTCCTTCTTTCCAACCAAGGGTATCAACCAGGTTGACCCCCTATCCCCTTTCCTCTTTATCTTGTGCTCGTAGGTGTTGTCGGCTATAATTGGAAATGGTTTGGTTAAAGGAATCAATATTAAAAGGAGGGGCCCTTCAATCCCACTTGTTGTTTGTTAATGACTATCTTCTATTCTCCCAGATGAAGTTGAATCAAGTAATAGAATTAAAGCATTATTTAGAGTTCTCTTGTAAGGCAAGTGGGCAAGAGATCAACCTCAAGAAATCCTCCATGACATTTAGCCCTAATACTTATATAAGATTCGAGGCTTGGTTCTCAAGAGTACTGAAAATTTCCTTACAACTCAGGTCCAACCAAATATCTTAGGCTGCCTCTGAAATTGGAGCATTCAAAGCTGAAGTTTCAAGATTCTAACAGATAAGACATGTGTAGGATCAAGGGGTGGAAGAACTATATGCTTTTGGCTGAGGGAAATATTACTCTAATTAAATCTATTGCAACTTCATTATACACCTATGATGCTTCTCATTTGTCACACCCCACCCGCTGGTCTCGGTTATCCGCCCGACAACCTGTGGGAGTGAACCGTCACAGGATCCACGGTCTTACCCATCAATAATAATAAACACAAGTATAGACAATCAAGAGCAAGAATAAGTGCAATAATTAATAAAAAAAAGGTTACAGAAGTCCAAATACTCCAATAAATATCCAAGAAAGAATAAAAAATCAAATGTAATATCGAGTTCAGCGGAAGCAAAATAAATAATCCTCTTTCCGGTTTTCATTTCTAAATCTAAAAACTGGTTTTCTAAATTAGCAAGTAAAGGGGGTCCTCCAATCTTTCTCCATACGATCATCAAAATCCTGGCAATCTGCCTCCGTCGGCCATCAATGGGTGCTATAAGCGCACACCAAGCGTCACATCCCCCCAGCCAATACCCTAACTGGCATACCCGGGAGTGTGATCCACAGCCCCGAAATCAAGTATTGAGGAAATCATCCTCCCACATATACAATAACATAATCATAAACAGGAAATAATCAAGGTTTTAATATTATAAACAAAAGATTCAAATCAGGAAATGAATAATCAATATAATCAGAGTGCGGAAATGATACCAGATGTAATCACATCAAAAAGAAGTAGAGTGAGGCGAAAACTCACTTCCCAGATACAGCAGAACGTAGTACGTAAGTCTAAAAGGAATTACAATTGTTTCTAAAGAAAAGCAAGAATAGAATGTTCAAAGTAAACTACGCGTTTTCTAATCTATAGATGACATCTTCAAAATAGTGGACTTCATCAATCCAAGATGTTCCAGCTCTACATTACGTCTAATTGTAGTACGCAATGTGATCGCTCAAGGGATCATCAGGGTAATCTTCATAGTTGCCAACACCTTGCATGTAGTATGCTTCTTCGGCTTGCGCTTCATCGTATTGTCCTTCATAGTAGTCAGTACCTGTAGAATAATCTAACAAAAAGATTGTACAAAAAGGAGTGAGTTCGATTGAACTCAGCAAGGCAAGTTAACTCATAACAACATAAATAACATGCGGTAGAACATAACAAGATGCAATGCAATATGAAACAGATAATGTATGTATGCATCTAAACTATATGTATGCTGGTCTCTATTGGCAGACATGCCTTAAGTCATAGGACCGTACTTCTTTGGGTAGGTCTCAGATCACTCGGCTCCAGTTGGTAGTGGGTCCTTCATCCTTCTCGGACAATCCATGGTTGGGGGTTAAGTCACCGCTCTCTCACATCACCATTGGTCTAAGTACTGGCGCATGTCAAGGTTAAGCCTAGCCCAATGCAAGTCATCTACTCAGTTACATCAACTCAGATCCAGATACGTCCATTCCTCCCCTCTCGGGATCCTTTCCGGTATCCTTCACACTAGAGTCAGCGTATTCCCTCTCGGACTACGGACTCATCAACCCTATTGGTTATCCACATATGGTAAACGGGAAGCTCTCATGTCCTCTCACGGATATAAATCACCGGTCTTGAGCGCCCATGAGCCCAAGTCTAATCATATGCAGCCCTCCAATAAATGGCTCCCACAATGTGATTCCCGTCCTCTCATGGGTTGGTTACCGGTCTTGAGAGCCTATGAATCCCCATTGCTACCACGGGTCGTTCGGTCTCAATACCCTTTTGATTCGGGTCTGATATAACGGGGACATCCTAGCCAAACACTGCTAGACTGCCCTAGGTATGACAACCAATGATTCAGGAAAGCGTCAATGGGCAACCCCAAAAACATCCCATACTATTTCCGATAATGTCCAAGGACAGAAGTGTCAAAAGGACACCTCTCAATCCCCAACTATACCTAATCAAACACATTCTCAGATCAGTCATGTCATATACAATCAGCACTTCATCATACAAAAGAGAAGATAAAAGCATGGTCTAATCATTAAACAATATAGTAATAAGCAATTAGTATAAGCTTGAATAATGAAAAAGAGAACATAAATGAAGTGCTATTGTACTTACAATAGTACATCAGAAGTATAAAATACAAGAACAGTAAGTAAACTCAGAGTTTCTTAAGGTAGAAACCAAAGAGTATACGATCTATGTTATTATGAAATAATTGTCCTTACCTTGATTATCACCGAAGATAATCCAAAGATCAAAGAGAGAGACTCCAAACTTAGCAAATAAACCCCTAACAATCATAGATGTAACATTAGGAAGGATGCCTAAAAGATCGGAGAGCAAACGAATCAAACTGAGCGAAAAATGAAGCTACTGACATCATTGGTCGAGTGGTTGGTCTACTGACCCAGTCGACCAATCAGTCGACCAACCGAGTCAGTACAGAAATGTAAAAACTAGATTGGTCATAACTTCTTCGTTTGAAGTCGGATTGATCCAAAATTCGAAGGGGAACTTCCTAGAACGTATTAGAACTATATGGGAAGGTAAAATCATCAAGTCAAGGTCAAGAGATGGGTTCTTGATTTGAACCAAGAAGTTAGGGTTTCAATCTTATGGCTCTCATGAAAAGGCTAGGGTTACAAGATGAAAGGGAATAATTGCAAACAAGAAAATCATTGAAAGAGAGTTTAGATTAACATAAATATAACTCATGTGGTTACCCTCACATGGGAGGTTACCAAAGGTTTCCAAAAAGATCAAACAAGGGTCAGGGTTTCAAGAAAAATTCCGGGTTAGGCTTAAGATCAAGATGATGATCATAGATCTCAAGGAATAGAATGAGATCATGGAATAGATGGTTGCAAGAATGCAGCATCTTCTTCTTGATCTCAATCAAGAACAAGCTCAAAGAAAGAATAATTTAGAATTCAGAAGAGATACTAACCTTGAATTGTCAGATCAGAAATGAGAGGCTTCAGATTTGCAGAGGAATTTTCGAAATCACCAGAAAGAGTTTTGGAAAGGTCTTCCACGTTCACAAAGTGTTTAGGACGCAACCGTAACTAAGAAACTCGAAGTAGGTTTAAATAGAGAGTGAAAAATCCTAAAATTGGATTTTCTCGGATTTAACACACAGTTGGTCGACTTCTTGGTCGACTGGCCCAGTCGACCAATGAGTCAACCAATCAGGTCAGCAAGGCCAAAATAGGGAAATGGAGGCCCAACTCAAGTCCAAACCTCATGGGCTTTTGCACACAAAACAAGGGGCATACCTAGTGTGTAGAAATGCCTTCAAACCAAGTCAGATAATACTCCAAGTCCTTCAACTAATCTCATCTTCATCAAGCTGCAGCTTTCCTTCCAGATCTGCACAGACTTCCAAGTATGGAACTCCATCATCAACATCCATGGGTTCAGAGTCAAACACCTTGTCTTCTACTGAGATGGCCCATAGTTGGCCTCTTCCGTTACTCCGGGTCTTCGCACCTAAAAACAACCGGGTTTCCGGGTAAAGGTCAGGGTTAGGTTAGGGGTGGGTTTCACACCAAGCATCTTCAGGAGGCTTCATGCTCTGCAAGTTCATGTACCACTGTCTGTGCCACATCGGCTTCATACGAGAAGGCTCTTTCATACAAATCATCTCCAACTTCTGATGCTATGCCGCCATCTGTACACTCATATAATATATACAATGAAAGGGAATGAGTTCTGACGAACTCAGTAAGGAACAGACAATTCTCCTATATATGTCAATACAATCCACGAATGCATATATGAAATGATATGGATGGTATGCAGAAATATGAATGCTACTAAGATCTAACTATGCAAGTCTCTAACAGTTGACATGCTTTAAGATATATACACCAGCCCTCCTCTAGGTAGGTCTAGTCACTCTAATCCAGCACGGACTAGTTACCTCTGTAAGGATCCTGGGCAAAGGTAAGTCCACACCGGCTCTCAAACCATGGTTTGGGGGTTAAGTCAACGCTCTCTCACCACGACCATTGGCAATTAGTACTGGCGCATGTCGAGGTTTCTAATCCAATGCAAGTCATAATGGTTGTCACACCCCACCCGCCGATCTCGGTTACCCGCCCGACAACCCGTGGGAATGATCCGCCATAGGATCCACGGTTTTAGTCTATCAACAATATTAAATACAAATAAAGATAATCAAGAGCAACAATTGTTCAATAAATGAATTAAAGGAATTACAGGAGTCCAAATACTCCAATAACAATAATAAAAGGAAAGAATAATAAATAAAACGAATGCGAGTTCAACGGAAGTAAACAAAAGAGTTATATCAATTTCTTTCCAGTCTCCTTTTCTAAACTTAAAAACTTAGACTCAAGTTTAACAAGGTGAGGAGTCCTCCAGTTCTTCTCCATTCTTTGATCGAACTTTCTGACCACCTTCCATCTCTGACCATCAATAGGTGCGATAAGCGCACTCCATGCACCCGCAGGAGCTCCCGCACATGCTATCTCCATTTCCCATTGACGGTGCCACATCTTCTTCATACGGGATGGTTCCTTCATAGGAAACCAGTCCATCTTCCTGTACAATTCCTTCTTCTGTGCAGGCTAATAAACATATACAAAATATAGGCGTGAGTTCTAAAGAACTCAGTAAGAAACAATCACCAATCCCATCAATTATCCAACAATGCCAAAAAGCACAAATAATATGAATGAATGCAAAGTATGAATGATACTATGATTTCTAACTATGCCGGTCTCTAATAGTTGACATGTTTTAAGATATACACTAGCCCTCCTCTGGGTAAGTCTCATCACTCTGATCCGGCAAGGACTGGTTACCTCGTAGGGATCCTGGGAAAAGGGAAAGTCCACACCTGGCTCTCATTTCCATGGCTAGGGTTAAGTCAACACTCTCTCACCACGACCATTTGTAATGAGTACTGGCGCATGTCGGGGTTTCTAATCCAATGCAAGGTCATACTGGTTACATGTCTACATGAAGTCCAGATACATCCCCTATGGCACCAACCAACTCGGTTCAGTATCCTTTGCAACCTAGGAGAGAGAATCCTCACGGACTGGCTACCGCTGTTGAACTCCACTCCTTAACCCTATGGTCATCCACATATTATTGGGGTGGATGCTCTCATGATTCCTCACGACACCCAATCCGATCCTTGGACATCCATGAGCCCAACCCTAACATATGCAACCCTACCATTTACATGACTAACAGTGGACCAATGTCACCTCACTGTCATTACGGTCACTCGGTTTCAATTCCCCTTCCGAAAGGGTAGTAGCATGTGGGGTACCTAGCCATGCAATTCTAGACTCTACCTAATAATGTCATCAAACAGTCATGACAGTGCTGGAGACATCAGCAGGCATGTGTCCCATTCCACAGCCTTCTAATATCCCAAGCTAAGATATCTCAAAAGAAATACCTCTTCCATCAGAACCATATACTAACCATCATCAATGCATAACATTCATAATCAACACAGTATATATGTAAACAAGACAAACAACAGTAGTATAACAAGGTTAATATATAAGACATGAATACAACAGCATACATAAAGAAATACTACTTCTAATAGACACTGGATTAGCATATTTCAAGTCTATTCAAAAGATAGGATGGGTTGTCCTTACCTGCATATAAGTAAACTGTCCGTAAAAAGAGATCCGTTAACTATTACAAGTCTTTCTTTTCAAACAGAGTATACCTCACGTCAGAAAGCCAGAAAAAGGGAAGGACTGATCTCCAAGTCACTGCCAGCACTCCAGATTCACTTTCGGAACTTCCCCGCAGCCGTCTAACCTCCAAATTTAGCAACCACGAATAAAATATTCGTTACTTGGACGAGGGTTACCTTTTATAGAAGTCAGAGGGAAAAATAGGGCAAAAACTCCGAAAACAGACCGGGCAGTCACTTGGTTTGATCGACCACCACTAGCAACCGCCCCCATGTAATTTGCCATACAAGGGTGCTTTTGCTAGGGGGTTGATATCCAAGTACAACCTAGCCCTAAAGAAGAGATGGGGGAGATCTTACCTTCATTCCGGACATCTCCGAACAACACTTGACTTCTAGAAGTCCAACCACCAAGCAAGGCAGGCTCTTTAGACAAAGGATCCAGATCCATGGGTTCAGGGTATGGATCATGGATTTCTATCTGGACACTCCACAAATTTACCCAACTAGACCTTTGGGTTCTCGGACCTGAAATACGGATCTCGAGTTAGAAATACGGGGGTTGTTACAATGGTAATATACTATATGAAGTCCAGATACTTCCCCTATGGCACCAACCAACTCGGTTTAGTATCCTTCACAACCTAGGAGTGAGAACCCTCACGGACTGGCTACCGTTGTTGGACTCCACTCCTTAACCCTATGGTCATCCACATATTATTGGGATGGATGCTCTTATGACTCCTCACGACACCCCGTCCGCTCCTTGGACGTCCATGAGCCCAACCCCAACATATGCAACCTTACCATTGCATGACCAATAGTGGACCACTAAGTCTCCACACAGGACTGGTTACTGCTGTATGATGAAACAAAGACACGTCACCATTGTCACGGGTCACCCAGCTTCAATTCCCTTGCCGAAAGGGTAATAACTTGTGGGGTACCTAGCCATGCAATTCTAGACTCTCCTAGGTATGTCATCCAGTAATCATGATAGTGCTAGAAGCATCAGTGAGCATGTGTCCCATACCATAGCCCTCTGATATCTCCAGCCAAGATATCCCAATAGAATACCCCTTCCATCACAACTACACTACATCACTCTTTATCATACCATGAACAGTTGTGCAATATCATAAAAAATAAAGTACATAAAAGAACATCTCAAACTACAATATACAATATAAGATTCACATGCTTTATACAATTACAACAAGATACATAATTAAAGAATAGTAAATAGAACAGTTGAATCATCATGTATATGTAATTGCATATAAATAAGAATGCATGTCCTTACCTGTAATTTAATAGGAGTTCTTTAAATTGCAATCCAAACACAATTATAAAACTTTAAGTAGAAACAGAGGACACCTATATGCAGGGTTACAAGAATGTATAAGAGTCAAGAGTCAAAACAAATCCAAAATCAAACCTGCACAGTCACTGGAAACCAGCTGATTGCTTGTGCCGGTCGCTTAGGTTAAGCGACCTCCACAAGCGGCCGCCCCTGTTTCAGACAGTTTCCAACTCTGAAAATTAGACTTTGATCATCCGATTTCAATCCGTTTTGGGATGATCTTAGTCTGAATTTCAATCTTAATAGATCTATAATAAAGGGGTAACAAGAAACCCTAAAATTAACATAGATCTAATATCCAAATCATTCCCCTTGATGAGATCCATCCATTTAACAAATGCGGGGATTCGTTTCTGGCTAGGATCCCATCAAGAATATTGGAAAGGGAGCTACAACTAATCAATTGGGTAACCACTAACAAAATGGGGATGGGTTCATATCAATTAGAGGTTAAAAAGAAGAGAATAGCAGATGGAGATTCATTACCTTAACTAGAATCACCAAGAATAGAAGGGAAAAGGTTCTAGATCACAAATAGCACTTCGCCCACCTTCCAGCGCATTTCCACTGCCGCCTAATCGCTCAAAATAGCAATCCCGAACATAATAATGCGTTAATAGGGCGATGGATGCTATTTATAACGAACAGGGGGCAAAATAGGGCATTTTCTTGCAAGCAAAAACTTGCGGTCGCTTGGTTTAACCAACCACCACTAGCAACCGCCCCCATGTATATTGCTATACAAGGGTGCTTTGCTCAAGGGGTTGATGTCCAAGTACAACCTAACCCTAATCAACACATGGGGAAGGTTTTACCTTCATCCCAGACATCTCCAAACACCACTTGCCTTCTACTAGAGATCCAATTTCCCAGTAAGGCAGGTTCTTCAACAAGAGAATCCAGATCCATGGGTTTAGGGTATGAATCATGGACTTCTATCTGGACACTCCACAAATTAATCCGACTAGACCTTCGGGTTCTCGGACCTGCAATACGGATTCCGGGTTAGAAATACAGGGATTGTTACACCATTTCTCTCTACTGGAGAGCCATAATGATGAGCTGAGGAAGACCACAAGCAATTTCATCTGGGGTCAAAAGGATTCAGAAAGAAAGATCCATTGGGTGTTATGGACCAGGATGTGCAAATCCAAAGAGGAAGGGGGTCTGGGATTGAGGGACCCTACTCTACGTGATAAAGCTCTCCTCTGTCATGTAGCGTGGAGGTTGTCGCAAGACCAACTCATTATGGGCTCGAACTATGAAGGCAATATACTTCCCAAATTGTGGGCTTCTAAATGCAAAGGCGGGCCATAACCCTCATGGGCTTGGAGCAACGTAATGGTGGATCTCAAGGTATTAAAAGCAGGCCTTGTCTGGTAGGTGGGCTCGGGTGCTCTAATTAACCCATGGAAAGATAATTGGTCGCCATCCAAAGCTAATTTTCAGGTGTTAGGAGGAAAACCTTCCTTTTGTCCCATTAGCAAAGTAGCACAACTAATTGAACCTGAGACACTCACATGGAGGCATGAAATTGTTCATTAGTGATTCTCACGTCAGGATGCCGAAGCCATTTTGAAGGTACGGATTCCACTTTGCCTTGCTGAAGACTCATTGATATGGGGTGGTGCTAGAAGTGGACTATTGTCGACGAAGAGTACTTACCATCTATTGCTAAACTTAAGGGAATATGCTAAGCAAGGCCAGCCCACAACATCAAGAATATGTGATTGGGAAAACATACCTAAAAGAGTTTGGAAAAGAGTTGGGTTATGCAAAACACTACCCAAAAATAAAGAATTTTTCTTAGAGGTTTTGCGCGGATGGAATTGCAACAGCTGATGGTTTTGCCCATCAAGGAGTCCCAGTGGATCCAATGTGCCGACATTGTGGAAGAGAAATGGAAGACTCAGCCCATTACTATTTCTTTGCCCTTTTTGTGGTTGCTTTTTGGTTTGGAAGTGGGCTGCAATTCATGATTCCTAAAAGCCCATCTATCTCTTTAGTAGAGGCAATGAAAGCATGGGAGAAAATCAGATTTCCATCCAAGGAAAATGGGAGGAAGATTCTTAGCCACTTCACCTTTGTCTATTGAAACCTTTGGTTGGCCCGTAATGAATAAAGGCCCTGGGCCAGAGGCAGTAGTTGGTAAAGCCCAAAGATCCCATCATGAATGTTGGAATGCCATTATGGGCTTAGCAGGGCTGACCGTTCAAAATGAAGCAAGGAACACTAATGTATCACAACTTGTGACTGATGAAGTTGATCAATTGAATGCTATCATATGGTGTGATGCGGTAGTCTCATTGGAAGGTAATCAAAATGGAGTTAAATTTATTGCTGGTGGTCATGATAATACCATCCTAAGTGTTGTATCTTCACCCATTTATGCTATAGATAGTTTGGTTGGTGAGGGGCTTGCAATCCAAAGTGCATTACAATGGGCAACGATAGAAGGAGTCAACATAGTGGAAATCAGATCAGATAACACCTCTCTAGTGGACTAGCTAAATTTTGGAACTGTTTGTGGCCCCTTTGAAGTGCAGTCAATCATCAAGGATATCAAATATGCCTCTCTACATCTCAATTTTGCTCTTTTTCTAATTATCCTAGAGAAGTGAACTGTATTGCTCATTCTCTAGCCAAGAAGACCATGTCTCTTCAAGGCATGTACTCATGATGTCTTAGCTTTCGCCTTTGAATGAATTTTGAAACCAAAGAAAAAAAAAAGAAAAAAAAAAAAAAGAAGTGGATTCCCCTTGAATATGTGATGAAAAGAATGTGGTGAGAAAAATCGAATGGTTGCTTAGTCAGTAATGATCAATAGCTCTCAGTGAATAGGTCACATGTTTGATGTTCCCTATGTTCAGGGTATCAACGGTTCGGGTTGGGCAGGTTTCAGGCTGAAAAACACTCAACCCAAACACGGCTCATTAAGAAAATAACGGTTTCAGTCTGGTGCAATTTGGGTTCAGGTGACTAACGGTTTCGGCTAACAATTTAGAATTGAGTTTACTAAATGTTTGGGTCCGAGTTTACTAGCGGTATGTTTTGAGTACCTTATTGATGTATGAAATTTATTAAGAGCATTTGAATATATATAAGCATTAAATTCTCTCCAAGTCTCTTGTGTTGGGTATTCAAAACCAAAAACTTTTTTTCTACAAAGAAGTAAAAATTATAAAACTAATATAAAAAGAAAGTTGGCATCTTGATGAATTTTAATGGATTGTTTCTACTTATTTTCTCCCCCTTCTTGACACTTGTAAAAATGGATCAAAATAAAGCATTAAAAGATTTTCAAATGATAATACACTTGCTAAATATTCACTAAGCACATCTTCCAAATGGCGAAGGCATTGATAGACTTGTTGTTTGGATATTCCAAAGTAAAACAATTATGGAAAACAAATAGATACTTGGGGGTTTTCTGTCTTTAAAATTTAAATTAAATTTATTTTATTTATTTATAACGGGTTTAATTGATTTGGTTTCAGGCTAGTTTCGGGCCAAACGGTTCAAGCTAGCGGGCCACACACGAGCTAATCCAGCTCAACCAGAACCAATGCGGGCTGAGGTTGTTCAACCCAACCCATTAAGCTTCAGTTCGGGCCAATTCGGACTATAACGAGCCAGTTTGGACTGGTTTTACCGGTTCGGGTTAGGTTTTGACAACCTTGCCTATGGTATATATAATAGCTCCCACCCCAATTATAAAGCTACTAAAATCGCCGCCTTAATCTTATACTGGGTGAGAAGTAGGGGTGTAAATGGATAACTAAAATCCGCTTCCGAATTCGCATCCGAATCCGTCCGATTATTAATAGGATACGGATATGGTATACCCCTTTCTTACCGATAATTATCTGTGCGATTAAGTTACTTATTTAAATTTATTATTCTTATTTCTATAAATTTTACCTATGATATGTGACTATTTTTCTAGATTTTCTACTAAAATAGGTATCAAAATTGTTAAATTCTTAATTTTCAAACCTAGCCCTCACAAATAGAAAGGTAATGATGTAATCAGGTAATCAAAAACTTGTATTCAATCTATATTCGTACCCATTTAGAAGAATCTATTTAAAAAAATAATTATCCGATTATCATCCGAATCCGACATAATCCGTCTGAAAATCGATAAGATATTATTCGAATCTGTCCAAATATAATAGAATGCGGATATGGATATACCACTATCCGATCCGAATCCGGTCCGTTTACACCCTAGTGAGAAGTGAGAACTGAGAATGGCTCACGAAGATACGAAAAAGGTTCATTGATTCTGTGGGCTCCATATGCTTCTTATATTTGGTTAAGCAGAACCGGGAAATTATATAAGAGTATAAAAGACTGTACAGGGTAACGCGAGAAAGAACCATAAAACGATTAATTCAAAATCCAGAGTACGTTCGAACAAGCCTTGATCATTCTTTTTCAGTTCATCCACAAAACCCAGAAGAGTGAAGACATGAAGCTCAGGTACGCCATGGTTTGTTCTTCAAACCAAAATCGAAGCATGGAAGCTCACTCGCTTCTCAAAAGGCAAGGCATCGACGTCGCCTCTTACGGTACCGGAGCTCATGTTAAGCTTCCAGGTCCTTCGTTAAGGGAGCCCAATATTTACGACTTTGGAACTCCTTACAAGCAGATGTTTAACGATCTTAGACGGAAAGACCCTGAGCTGTATCCTCTTTTATCTTCTTATGCTTCCAGCTTTCTTCTTAGGTTTACGGCTTTTCTGAATTCTCTTCAGTTTTGCATGAATCTTGTGACGTTGAATCTGTACACAAGTTAGAAATCGATTTTGTTTATCTGAAAAGTTCAATCTTATAGTAAATTGTTACGTTTGATGTGAAGTATGTTGCCATCGAACTTAACACATTTCAGCTTCTCTGCAATTTAGGGTTTAGCACTCTGTATCGTTGCAAATTTTTACGAAGTTGTAAAGTAGAATATTTCCTTAAGAATTCAATAGGTACAAAAGAAATGGCATTCTGCCTATGCTTAAGAGGAACTTGTTCGTAAAACCTGCCCCTCAACGTTGGCAGGAAAATGCTGCTGATGGTTCCTTTGATGTGGTCTTCACATTTGAAGAAAAAGTTTTCGATATGGTAATTGAAGGTCAATATGCGTACACTGTAGTTTGGTTCCGTATGAAGTTTCCACTTTACTTACTCTATGCTAATGATATGCTAATTGCTAATGCATATATTATTTCTCAGGAAATTGTGTTTCAGTGATTTAACCAATTAGTTTTATCTTTAGTTTCTGAATATGCCAGACTGTGCAGCATATACATATGTTGAAATTCGATTGGAAATATATCTCCTTTTGCTTTGAATTCTGTGAGTTTTCAACATTTTGTGGTTACTTTAGTGGAACTTGAAAGTAGTGCAAGATGATGCATGATCTCTGTCTCTGTCTCTTTCCTTTGTTTCATATGCCTTTGCACCCTTTTGTTTGAAAATGTGCTCTGTGGAACATTTGGCCTTTCCATTAGCATACTGCTAGACAAATATAGGTTGTGAATACACTAGAATTAATGGCTATATTTTCCAGGCAAGCTTTAAGATTTCCTTAGTTGGTGATCTGTATTCATTTTTACTGAGTTGACCTGACCTGTCTTATGCCAAGAACAACTTATAATCCAGTATCAACACAAGCATGCATTCAGAACCATATTTTTGGATTTGGTAGGTCATTTATATAGAAAGTAAATGCATATATGATTGTGGATTTGAGCAGAAAAATCTTCTTGGAGGAACATAAAAAGACATATATGCCATAACTAAATTGTCCAATCTGTGGCAGGAACATAAAATCTTTAGCTGTATCTATATAGCAATCCATTTAGATGCTGGTAGACTTGGGTATAAATATCTTATAAATTTGGAGCTTCGAGATTTGAATGAACAAAGTTTTCCTTTGGTAGTTCACCTCCTCAAGTTAGTTCATCTCAAATGAGCCTTTTCCCAGCTAAACGGCATTGACACAGTTGTATTTGATTCTTCTTCTGTATGAAAATGTTCTTTCAATGAAGCAAGCTCAAATGGTATGATCTGATTTCTTTAATTATTTTGTGTAAGAAAGAAGATGCATCATCAGAGTAGCCCTCGATAAAATTTAGACACTTGCTATTGATAGTATTATTTTAACTTGGGACAATTCCAAATCATGACAAATTACGAGAGAAGAAAATACAGAGCTGAACGTTTTTTATTCAGTTTCAGTTGTCCATTATGAATTGAGGAGTGAATTAACTCGTATATTTTGAACCAGTGCAAACTTGGCCCTCTGCTTCTGGACTTCTAGGGCAACTTTTAATATGTCTAGTTAGTTTTGTTTGATTTATGTCTCACATAGATGAGAGTTAAATAGTATAATCATACTTTTAGGATGGTGGAATCTGTATGAGAGGAAATTTCAGGTAGCCTTCCAATCACTTAATATTATTTCTCAAATTCGACCAACTTTTGATTTTTTTTTTTTTTTTAGCATATTGGGCTGGGTGAGAACCTGGCACTGTAATGAGAACAAACGAGAAAATATCCATTCTTTTCATAAAAGTCTTATAAATGGTTCGTTTCATAGAGTTACGTCTTTGTTGTACCATATTGTGTATATGGATAAAGGACTTGTTTCTAGATTAGTGTATGGTTGTTTCACTTGATGGAGTACATTGATGGTTTAGTCAGTGCATCAATTGAAAAATCACTGCATCTCAGAGATTCAGCTAAAACCAACTGTCCTGTATTACTACCAACATCTTTGTGAAAACCATCTGAGGGATGACCAAGTAATGCCAAAGGCAGGGCCAGTTCTCTTACTTCGTAGAGTAATGGAGCTACTTTTAATGTCTTAAAACAGTTACTGTAGCATTCTAATTACTATTGTTCTGATTGTGTTATTTGTATATTTCATTATATTTTATCCAATATGAAGACAAATCAGGTTATGGATGAGCCCTTTTCTTCAGTGGCATGGAGGATGGTTTAGCCATTCATAGTTCATTATCATCTGTCCAGCATGTCGCCATTGGCTTCCTAGATGTTTAGTATATGTGGTTAACGGAAAATCATAACCTATCACATTCTTATTTTATTTTTCCTTTCAAAATCATTTGAATATTCATGTTTTGTTTGTTGAAAGTGGGATAAGGGTTTGGGGCAGAGTTTTTCTTAGCCAAATGTAGGGATACGATATGCTGAAAATTTCTTCAGAACAAGGAATTTTTTACCAGAAGACGAATCATGAAAAATTGTTGATACTTTTTTTTTTTTTTTTTTTTTTTTTTTGGGGGGGGGGGGTTGTGGTTGAGCAAATGTTGATTCTCAGAGTTGATATGAATGTTTCTATAACAATTGTACAGATCTCAACAATAGGGAGCATCTTCTGATGAAACCTGTGCTAGTGATCAGCTTAGATGTAAAAGACAACCATGAAGAGGCAGCAATTGGAGCTAGACTTGCTCTTGATTTGTGCCAAGAGGTGTGAATTTTATGCTAACCCTGGTGCTTCTACTGACTGCAAAGAAATGCATGTGTTTTAGCAAATTTCCTTCTCTTTTTGTTTTTTTTTTGTGGGCGGTGAGTGATGACTCTGATTGTGATTCCACACAGCTTGAAGCAGCTGAATCGTGGGAGGATGCAATTGACGACATTATCATCTCATTTGAGAGAAGGCACAGAAGAAAGGTTTTATATGGCATCTCTTTCTATTAGAGATGTCATGGACTCATGGTTGGCCCTGTTGGTAACGAAGTGAACAGCAACTTATAGGGAACCTATGGCACTGGCAGATTGGTGGTTTTTTTGGGTTTGGGGTTAGATCTTGTACTTCAGTCCCCTGTATTGAAGATGTCATAATTATCCGGAGATGACTTCTGATATCAGTGATCTTGTATTATCCATTGTATAGTCGCAATCTTCCTCTTCCTGTTATGGTAATAACCATATCTCAACTTCTGTTCATATTTAGAATTCCAATCTGAGAAGTGTTGGTCGCTTTAATCACCTTAGTGTTAGTATATAAACAAAATAGGAATTGGGATGAAGCTGGAAAGCAAGTTTAAAATTTTGGACTTCGGTCCAAAGTCAACCCCAGCCAAAACTGAAAGAGTAAAATGCATTGGCACCCAAAATTGAGACATTAAAGCATTGACACCCTCACTTTATGTTTAAAAAGCATAGAAACCCCAAAATTGAATTTTTATGGAATATATTTGTCAAATTTATCACTAAAAACAGTTAAATTATTGTTTGTTTTCAAAAATATCCCTATAATAAACAGTTGAGAGGTTGACAAATATATCCAATGAAAATTCAATTTTTGAGTTTCTATGCTTTTTAAACATAAAGTGGGGTGTCAGCTTTAAGGCATCCATTTTGGGGTGCTAGTGCAATTTGCTCAAACCAAAATGTTTTGGTATATTTTGATAAATTTCGTATGTAAATCTTTGTCTCTCATTTTGAAACTAGAATATTTCCTTCACATATATAAAGCATATGCATAGCTTTTGTCTTGCAGCTAGTATGGTCACAAAAGCTGACTGAAAAGCATGGATCTATGTAGGCGATCTTATTTAGTTGTGACAAGGCTGTATTTTGTTTCAATCCGTTGAAACTGTAATTTTTCCTCTGGAAATCACCATCATCTCATGGATGCAGAACTTGATTACCTTGACTATACCGGGCTGTACTTAAATTAATCAGTCGTGGTTCGTTGGAGTGGTTCGTTGGAATGTAATGCCCGTGCCCTCGTTTTACGTGGAATAATAGAAGGCGTGGATTGAGAAACACTAATAAGGAAAAACTGGATAGGGCTTTATTTCATTGATTTCCAGAATCTATGTTGACTGTGCATGGGGAGTGGGTTCAGACCATTTCCCAATTTGGGTTCAGACCATTTCCCAATTATTTTTGACTCAGTAGGTCTGATTCCCAAAGGTGCCAGGGCATTTCGTATTGAGTTAATGTGGTTTAACCACGAAGAGTGTGCACAGCCGCCCAGGTGGCTAAGGATGCTTGGGGGATCTCTACAATGGGTCGTGCTGGCAATAGACTTATGCTAAAAACTCAAAATTGCAGGGAGAAGTTTCAGACCTGGAAAAGAAATCCCTTGGCAATGTGCAAAAAAAGATCAAAGGTTATTTGGAGGAACTTGAGTGTCTTCAGTGTAAGTTTATCCTAAGTAATATATTGGCTTGGATTAATTACTGGGGTTAATAATTAATGGGGTCTTAACACATCGGGCCGATGCACTGCCATTAGGATTGAGATGGGCCAAACCGGTTCATTGTGGAAGTGGACTAAGGTTTGGAATTGCTATTATAAATAGCTATGATGGGGTCCCTCCAATCTCTCAAGTTCTTTTGTTCTCTTCTCTCTCCACAAGAAAGAGGTACAGTAGAAAGACGAGGAGATTGGAGAAGGCTTAGTCACTCTGGAGATTTGGCATTTAAGGTTTGCATCAATTTTCTTCAATATACATCTGGTGTAAGGTATGTCCAATACTTTCTAAATTTAATATCGTATTCTAGTTCTTGCATGGTTTTATTATTGATTAGGGTTTTGAGGAAAACCCTAGAAGTTCCAACATTCAGAATATGCTTCCTACAGAGGAGAGTCAACGAGGGGAGGCGGAATTACAGATGTTATTGAAAACAGAGCTTCATAACAAGGAATTTACTTCTCTGGATGCAAAAAGCTAAGATACAGTGGGCTAAAGAAGGGGACTGTAATACTCGTTTCTTCCACTCTTCAACTCTGTAGCGTTGAAAACAAAATAGAATTTGGAAGCTTAGGACAGCTGAAGATGGTTGGGCTTCCTCAAAACAAGAAGTTAAAGAAGAGATACAGTAGAGGTACATAACTATTTTCTCCTCGGAACTGGTGGATGCAGATGCTCTGAATTTAGTGATGTGGCTATTATCCCAAAGGTGGATGCAACTATGAATGAAAAGCTATGCAAAATCTCGGAGGAGGAAGAAATTAAATTTGCTTTGTGGGCAATGTCTCCAATGAAGTGCCCTGACCAGGTTTCTTTCAACAACTTTGGCCTTTAGTAAAGTTTGATGTTTGTGAGTTCGTGATTGATTTCTTTAAGTATGGTCAAATTCCTCCTATGGCTAACATCACCTATGCATGCCTTATCCCAAAGATTGACCAATCTGAGACTGTAGACCATTGCAGACCTATCTCATTATGTAATGTTACTAATAGGGTGATTAGCAAGGTAATGGCTACTAGATTAAACTATATCTCGATGATGTTATCTCCCCTCCCCAATCTGCTTTTATCTCTAACAAGTTGATATCAAACAAAATGCTCATAGCTCACGAGAGCTTTCATTATATTAAGCACAAGAAGAAAGGGAATAAGAATTTTCTAGCCTTGAGGTTGGATATGCATAAAGCTTATAACCGGATGGAGTGGAGGTTTGTCCAGACCATTTTGCTTGCATGGATTTTGTGAGACTTGGGTGGAGCTAATAATGAAGATTACTACCATTGTGTCAACCAGGTGTGACATTCACCCAGCCGATATCCATCCACTTGAATGCCCAAGGAAGTGATCCATAGCCCAACAGATCAGGTCTCAAACAATCATAAGTCAAAATAAAATCATGGGATTCAATCTTGCTGCCCAAGAAATCATGAATGCTGAGATCCAACATAATTAATGTAAGGAGAGCCTGAATCTTAGCCAAATTGGAAATAGGTGGAGGTCCAAGGAACAAAATTGGTAATAAGATCTGAAAATCGTGTAAACTAGCCCACTTTGAGTATTTTGGGCATATCTCTCTTGTTTGAATTTGGATTGCGGTGATTCAAGATGCTACGGAAAGATAACAAAAATATCTACAACTTTTTAGTTTTTAGTTTTCCATAATCGGAACAAATAAAGATTACTTACTTGCATCTTTGAACTTCAAATAATAAAAAAAGAATTGAACGAAGGATTAGAATCTCAACCAACCCTAACAACCAAATCTAGAATGATCTAGATCTGCAATTGCTAGACCCAAAAAAAACAAATCCTCAAGCTTGAAACTTGAACTTGAACTTGAACTTCAAATTGCATTACATAGAAAAATTAAACCTAAACATTCAATCTAGAAATTAGAATCTCACAAAAGCAATAAAAAAAAACTAGAGAAAGCCTAAATAAACTAAAGAGAAAGAAAGTGTGCTCCTCCTAAGCTCTAAAAAACCTTTATCCCTTGCTGGAATATGCTCTCCTTTTATAGAGTTTACATGGGATATGATTCTTGACAGAGTTTGAATCAAACTCTGAGTTCCTATCTAACTCAACCAATGAGGGTTTTGGCGTACTAATCAGACTGACTTAGAGAGATCCAATGCCCAATTCCACCGTTGGATTTGAGGATCAAGAAGTTTTGAAGCCCTCCTCCAAAACTTAGTTCAATCGGACACCGGATGACCATTCAATGAAGGGCTTGATTGAAACTGGACAGAGACACTCAAAAATGGGATTTTTCCCTCTTCCTTCTCTGAATAGGATTCTTTTTCCTCTTTTTCCTTCTTTGATCAAGTCCCAAATAGGAAATAAAATATTGAAGCATGGAAGGACTCTTTCTCTCCATTAGGAGTCACTCAATAATATCTCTGTAGATTTGATTGATAATTTCTAATCTTAGCCGTAGATCAAAATTTGCTTCTTTTATCTCTAAAATATTTTGGAGTTGGCCCATAATCACATCTCTAGCCCATCATGCTCCAACTTAGGCCTATTTTCGCACTTGATAATTTGAACGGATCTCTTGACATGTAAAATTGAGTGTTTCATACCCAAAATTCTAAATATTTGTTTAAATCTTAAAAAGTCCTAAAATCTACAAAAACAACATAAAACCCAAAGTAGCTCCACTCTAAGTGTGTAAAATGCATGCTTTATGACCTAAGATTTCACACATAAATGTGCTCATCAAGTTCTGTAATGATTACTTGTTAAATAACTAGTTGGGAAAAAATTGGGGTTTGAAAAGTACTTGAGTGGGTGGAATGCGGACAAAAACAATGAGGGAAAAAAAAAGTAATTCTGTGGGAAGAAAAAAAATTTGTTTTTATTATCGGATCGGTATCGTAGAGTTGTTTCCACTTGATTTTGTGTGAAGGTTTTTTGTATGAGGTTAGGTGTTCCTAAGGTTTTTTGGGCATTCCAAACTTAGTGGAAATGATGAATTGGGAAGATTTCGTTCCATTGGTTTTGATCTTATGGGTTTGTTCGAAGATCAACAATCTGATTCTTCAAGTTGATGACAGGTATGAAGGGCACAAATCAAGTGAATTGTACAGGCTTGCAAAGAGTGTGGAAGCAAGTGGAGCTCCATTTGGCACTTGCGCAAGGGGTACAAACAAAAATAATTTGCATGTTATTCAAGCATCGAACAAGGGCAAATCTGGGAAGGAAGCGGGTGACTTTTGCTTCAAAGTTGGTGACTAGCAGAGATCTCTCAGAGCCGGCTGCAGAAGTAGGAGAGATGGAGCCATGTCACCTGTATGGCGATGATGAGTTGTACAGGACACCCCGAGTATGGGGGTGTGCGCCATGTTGGTTTTAGTGATGGTAGTTAGGAATTACACCCTTGAAGGGGATGTGGGCCATGCGCTAATGTGTGGCGGATACACAAAGACAAGTGATTGCAAAGAGAGATCAACAACAGGTTTTCTTCAAGGTGGTTTGCAAAATTCAAGCCAAGGTGGAAATTGTTGGGTTTGGGTGTTTTATATTCTGCGGGTCCATATAATTATAGTTAGGTTGTATTTGTAATAGAATTGGGGTTTTGGGACAATACCTTATACATGGTTAAAATTGTACTTATATGGGGATTAGGGTTTTAGGTTTCCCTATAAATAGTCTTTGTAGGATAACCTAGTAGAATTAATCCTTGTAGGGGATTGGGATTCCCTCTCGAGGTTTCATCGCTGAAGGGATGGAAGGCAAGCAAAGGGTAGCACTTTGTGGGTGTGAGAGTAGTGTAAGGTTTCCTAAAATAGTGAAACTTTTTTTTTCTCTCTAGTGGACGTAGGTAGGATTTTGTCGAACCACGTTAAATTCCTCTTGTATGTTTTTGTTGTGTTTCTTCTTCATTCGTGGTTGTGCATTCGTATTCCCAACAAGCACAACATTTTTAGCTGCTAAGAGACAACCCCTCATATTAGTGAAAAGAACTCCTCTGCCATTGTTGTTGGTTTTAGGATTCTAAGCACCATTGTGAAGACCTTCATAATGTTGTTAGGTAGATTCCGAAGAGATAAAAGGATATTAGGAATAAGTTTCACCATTAGTGGAGAGGTGGAGAGGGGGATGTTACAAGAAACAATGCCCATCCTCTATTGTAGTTAGGAAATCCAACACGATAGAACCCAAATTAGGTTCAAGGTGGTCAAAAATTGCCCTCTTTCAAGCTTTAGAGGACCAAACTATATCAAAATCAGTTCTACTTAATCAACTTAGATCTCTTAAACAAATACGTTAATCAATATTTAAAGTCAAACAATTGAAATCTCAGGTATTTAGCATAAGGTGAGAAGCTATGCAACAAGCAGCAACAAAGGGACAGTACAATAGGTTGTGAACCATAGATTGATTCCTCAGCCCTATCACACAAAGAACACAGAGTTAGGTGCTAAATTTCGATGGAATAACCGTTGAGATACAACAAGTACATTTGAAGTACATCTTTAGATAAAAAGTTTTATTTTTGGGATGAAGGTCAATTTCCATATTTCCTTCCACTAAGATTTAGTAGACCCTAAAGCTAGTAGATTCAAGTGGAAGGCAGATAAATAAGTTGAACTTAAAGAAAAAAATGGCATTCTTTGTGAGGAGCCAATATCAAGCATCTTTAACATCTAAAACAGATTAAAGGATATTAAGAATAAGCTACACGATGTAGAGAACAAAATGTTAAGAGATGGGTATAAGAAACAACATAGAAAGTCAGAAGTTTGCACTTTCAGGCGCGTTATAGCATCACTTTCTTTAAGACTATATTCACCCCTACCATTGTGCAACTAAGTTACAGCAAATAGTCTCCCAGGATACAAGAAAGCCCAACTCTAAGTTGAAATCAGAAATTTTTTTTTTTTGTTATGCACTAACATATCTAAACACAAAGTATTTATAAAGGAAAAATAGAACTAGCAATGCAAGCGTACAAAGTGTGCACCAAAGGTGTCTAAACAACCCTACTGCCCATGCTACGCATGCATGCTCATACGGTAAACCGTCATTGCTCATACACTGCACACACTCAATAACGTGTCCTTTTATCATAAATTGAGATTAATGGGTAACACCTATTAATAAACACGGTATCCGACTCTTCAATATCCAATGTGAGAGTAAACGTAAATACTTTCTTAATATAGAATTTAAAAAAGTACTTTATTTAATTAAAAAGAAACCAAAAATACATCAATTATATTTAAAACTTACAACACAAATCACTCAACAAGTTTTTATTCAACTTCTTTGTCGAAGAATAAGATCAAAGAGATTTGTAACAAGAGTGATCCAAATTTCACATAAATAAAAGATTCACTAGATTCTAAAATGTAATATAGGGCTATCAAGCAATCTGTAATATATTGATCCTAATCGATTAGATTTTTCATTTTAAAATATTAAACATGTTATAAAATAGAGAAGATACATTAAATATAATGAAGAAAATTAAGACAAGATGGGTTCAAGCAATCTGTAATATATTGATCTTAATCGATTAGATTTTTCATTTTAAAATATTAAACATGTTATAAAATATAGAAGATATATTAAATAGAAAGAAGAAAATTAAGACAAGATGGGTTCAACTCTTCTACTAAGTTCTTCATTACATATTTATAATGGAACTAGTATCTTCTCTGACATGGAAATATCAGAGTCTACAAAGAAATACAATATATGATTCTCACGCACAATAAGATGATCTTGATATGGAATGATGGATTGCTAAGATCTTTGGTTAATATAGGAATGCATATCGCCAAGATCACACGCTGAGATGGCTGAGATCTTCATTTGAAAATTACTTCTTTGGGTATGATCTATTTGGGGTAATGAACATCCATAAATAAATATTATTTATAACATTCCACCTTGAATATCCATCAATAGATAATGTACCTCATTAAAACCTTAAAAAAAAAAAAAAAAAAAAAAAAAAACTTGTGGGAAAAAATCTTTGTGAAGGAAAAATAATATACATATCTAAATAATACGTATTGGTAATTGCGTCATTAAAAACCATATCAGGAAAACCCAGTGGAGCAAAACCTTGGTGAATGAAAAAAGAGTGAAGTGCGTATTTTACTCCCATTGATGTTAGCATCATTGAGTATTTTTGAATATATACATTCCAATATCATATACCAGCTTCTCAAAATTTGAAGTAAGTAATAGCTCAGTAAATAAATCTACCAAATTATCACTTGAACAAATTCAATGAACATCGATTTCACCATTTTCGTTGAAGATCATGAGTGAAGAAAAATCTTAGTGAAATATGTTTCGTTCTATCTCCTTTAATGTAATCTCCATTCAATTGAGCTATGCATGCAACATTATCTTCATATAATATTGTTGAAACTCTTTTTTCTAATGAAAGACTGCATGTTTCTAGAACGTGTTGAGTCATTGATATCAATCAAATACGTTCTTGATTTATTTCATGAATTGCCCTTATCTCTGCATGATTTGGAAGTAGCAACTATAGTTTGTTTTGTTGAATGCCATGAAATTACTAGCCTTCACTTGTGAATAAATAGCATGTTTAAGATCTAGTTTTATGTAGATCAGATAGATATCATGCATCTGTATAACAAGTAAGTTGATGCCTACATTCATTAAATAACATAATGTCAATAATTCTTTGAATGTATTAAAATATAGATATAATGTCAATAATTCCTTGAAGGTACTGAAATATATATTTAATAGCATTTCAGTGTCTTCGTATTAAAGAATAGATAAATCTTGCTAATATACTTATAGAAAATGTTATATTTGATTGCGTATTATTAGCAAAATACATTAATGCCCTGATTGCAATGAGATATGATACTTCAGGACCAAGAAATTATCTATTATTTTCTTGGGGTCGAAATGAAAATTTCTTTATGTCAAAACGATCTCACAACCATTGGGGTACTCAATGGATGTGTTTTATTCATGTAACATCGCTTCAATTTATAGAAATCGATTGATGAACGAATATTCTATTCGTTAAATGATCAATTTACAAGCCAAGACAATACTTTGTCTATCTAGGATCTTTCATTTCAAATTCTTTCTTCAAATAGTCTACTGCTTTTGGAAGCTCTTTAGGAGTCCCAATGATATTT
Organism: Hakea prostrata; assembly: GCF_041222555.1. NCBI lineage: Eukaryota > Viridiplantae > Streptophyta > Magnoliopsida > Proteales > Proteaceae > Hakea > Hakea prostrata. The sequence goes on from NC_142600.1 coordinate 30,414,800, forward strand.
AAGTCATTATCATATACACTTTTTAAAATTAGATACTATCATTTAATAAAGGCACAATAATAAATTGGATCATTTTTATACTTTTCGAATCCACTAACTTCATTCAAGGAGAGGAGACAAAATGTAAAACGGACCACAAATCATTTAGTAAATATCCACTAAGGAGATTATACCATGTATGCCCTGATCATCTCTAAAACCTTATTGAACAAACTTCATAAGAATTTTTATGTGCTTCAGGCATTTTGAATCCTTCAAGAATTTTCATATAAATTTCACACTCGAGTGAGCCATATAAATAGGTTGTAATAATATCCATTAAATGCAAGTCAAATTTTCATGTAATACATATTAAAATATCTGAATGTGATTGTATCCACCACAAGAGAACATGTTTCTATATAATCAATACCAAACCTTGTGAAAATTCTTGTGCCATAATTCATGCTTTATAAATCACGATTTCATTCTTTTTCTCATTTCATTTTCGCACGAAAACTCATTTATACATTATTGGCTTTATACCTTCAAATGTTTGGACTATAGGTCCAAAAACTTTACTCTATCGAACGCATTTCAATTCTGATTGAATTGCGTATTTTCATTTTGACCAATTATTTCTTCATTTACATTCATCAACAAATTCATGTTCAATATCTTCGTCTTATTGCATTATTCAACAATAACATAATACACAAAAATGTTGTCGACAACTTTATATTTTTTGTTCCATCTTTTTCCTGCAATAACATAATTAATCAAGATCTCTTCATTATTTTCAGGTACTTGAACCTTTTTTGGGATTTTATAGAAAGTTATGTCTTCAGGATTTTCAAAATCAATTGTCTCCATATTATGATCATTTTAATCATTTGTTCATTTCCTTTTTCTAAGATGTTATCATTAGAACCAATTGACATTTCACGTTTTAAACGTGGTTTAGTTTCATTTCCATTGATAGATTGTCATGTTGGGGCATTACCCAAATTAGAGCATTTGTAGCTAGAATATGAAATTTAATAACTTTTAGCAGATCAACAAATCTGATAGTTGATTCATAATATTTTGCAAATGCATTACTTTTTGAACTTTAGGTTCACATTGCTCAATGCGAGGATCTAAATAAGATAATGATAATTCATTATAGTCAATCTCTTTTTTCAACTGTTTATTCTCTCCCCTTCATGTTGAAAAAGCTAATTTATCAAAATGATAATTAGCAAGTATTGCTTTAAATAAATCTCATATCTTTCACAAGATATTGAATTATATAAGGATATTCATATCCAACATATATTCCCAACTTTCTTCGGGGATTCACCTTTGTACATTGTGGTGAAGTAAGTGGAATATAAACCACACATCCAAAAATTTTAAAATGAAAAATATTTGGCTTCTGACCATAAGCCAATTATAATTGGGAGAATTTATGACAACTTGTTGATCTGATGCATACAAATAACGATGCATATAACATATCTCCATGTCAACATAGGACTTTGTTCTCATAAACAATTGTTAGGCTATTAATTAGAGACATTTAATAAATGATTTTGCCAAACCATTTTGGATATAAACATGGGCAACATACTATTCAACTGTGATCCAAATTGTTATACAAGAATCATAAAGCCTGAGATGTAAATTCATCAGTATTATCAAAAACAAACTGTCTTTATCTTATAATCCATAAATTGTGCTCATAATCTAATTATTTGAGCAAATTATCTTGTAAATGTCAAATTGTGAGTTCATAATGAACATATATGTGACCATTTTATAGATGCATCAACTAAAATCATATATTATCTGAATGATCCACATGATGAGTGAATGAATCCATATATTTCACCCTATATACGTTTCAAAAACACAAAATGTTCAATTTCAACTTTAACTTGTGAATATCTAATAATAAATTTTCCTTGAGAACCTAATAATAAATTTTCTTTGATAACAAGCAGCACACAAGAAAATTCACTTAATTGAAGAATTTCCTGATTCTTCAATAAATGATAAATGAATTTTCAATAATTTTTCGCATCATACTTGATCCAAGATGGTCCAACCGGTCATGTCAAATAATAAAGTATCGGAATCAATGTTCTTTTGATTTACCCAAGCATGTGTTTCAATCATACGTTTATTCATGTTTTACAAACTGGGAGAAAATATCTAACACTTTTGTAGTAATGCATAAATATTCACTTTTACCATCATTTTGGCATATATTTTTGTAACTTAATAATTTTCTTTGAGACTTACTATAACATAATGCATTATTTATAGCTAATTTCATCTTCTAAATAATAATATATTAGTTATTCCAAAGCCTTCAATCAATGATGTACTACCGATTATTGTATGAACATTGGCTTCTGCATTATCAAATAAGATAAAAAGAAATTTCTCTCAGTATAATATACATCATAACACATGAAGAAATATTCATATTTTTTTATTAAAATGAAATAAAATGTATCAAAAGATATGTAGAAAGTTAACATTAAAAAAAATGAATAAAATTATAAGGAAAAGAAAAATTACATTTAAGATAAACAAACTAACATAATATTAATTTTATTTTTATTTGATCTCCACTTAATTACAATCAAATCTTCAATTATTATCTTCAAAAGAATCTATAGCATATAGAGTGTAGTATTTGTAGGTCATCAAAATCATTCTCTTTATAAGCAAAATTTATTTAAGTTTTATTATTTTGGAAAGTCAAATTAATCTTCACATTGTTTTTATTCCTTTAATTGAAGCTTGATAAAGTTTAACAAAATATTGTGGAGTACGATAATTACATGTCCAATGACTTTTCATACCACATCGATGACCAATATTATCTTTACTCTGTAAAAAGTTAAACTGAGAATCCTTATCATTTTCTTATTTATTTCCTTCATAGTAATAGTAATTATTTCATCTTTTGCTTCGTCCGCTTCCTCAGTCATGACCATAATTATAGTTTTGCCTTTTTTCAGGCTTATCATGAATTGCTGCATTCACACCAGGAATGAAGCATAACTAATAAGACAAACCTTATGATTTTTCATTAATAGTCCATTATTTTACTCATCCACAAAGAAACATGATATCATTCAGAGTATTTATTAAAAATATTTACTGGTAAGTCTTCATCAATAATATTTGAAATCTGAAATTTACTGGTAAGTCTTCATCAATAATATTTTCTCTACATAATTTTCATATAGAACTAATTTTGAAAACTGCAAAATTGTACTTATTTACAGTTTCAAATGTTACAACTTCATGTGCATCTGCAGAACTATATTCATTTACAGTTTTAAATATTGCAACTTCAGGTGTATGTGCAAAATTTTATTAATTTACAGTTTTAAAATTTGCAACTTTAGGTGCATCTGCAAAAATTTTCAAATCTTACAACTTCAAGTGTATCTGCAGGATTGTATTCATTTATAGTTTCAAATCTTGCAATTTCAAGTGCATCCAACAATATTTGTGGTTCAAAACTAGCAACAACCACTATATACAATAAATAAAATCATCATGTGAAATTGATTAATAATAAACTACAATTATCAAAGCAATCCAAAGTGTTGCATCGCCACGTAGGTTACTATAATTAATACAACATTATAATTTTTATATAATCACGTTAATAAACAATATAGATTCCATACTGTTGCCGCACAATCCTGTTCTTCCCTTTAGCCGGTTGAACCTGCAAGAATGAGTTCGACCGTGGAGGTCGAGTTTTCACCTCCGACGATCTAGTTAGGAATCCGACTAAGGAAGACAAGAAAGTAATGAACAATAATGATACGAATAGTGATAGTTCTATTCAGCGTACCTTTATTTTGTGCTCCCTTACCTTTTTATAGGTTTTTCACGTATGAGTTCGTCTCGAACTAAAACATTACTTGGACTGCAATACGAACTTTAGTGATTGAGTCTTACTCAAATATGAGTTATTGAGTCCCAGGCGAATACTGTCTTCGGTTCTCAATTTACTAGGATTCACTTTGTTATCCTGCCTTTACGCTTGTATAACCGACCTTGACTTGGTCCGTCGACCGGGTGTATCCGACCTGGTTCGACCCGGGTTTAACCGACCTGGTTCGACCCGGGTTTAACCGACCGGTCCGACCCCGGGTTTAACCGACGCCGGGTTTAACCGACCCGGTCCGACCCGGGTTTAACCGACCTGGTCCGACACGGGTTTACGCCGCGGTTCGCCCCGGGTTTAATCGACCGGTCCGAGTGGGTTTAACCGACTTGGTTCGACCGGGTTTAAGGGCGTCCGACCCGGGTTTAACCGACGGGTCCGACTGGGTTTAACCGACCTAGTTTATCCAAACCGGTTCGAGCTAGTTTATTTCTCCCTTATCATAAGCCCCCCAATCTCTGAAGTCCGAGCTCCATGCTGTTCGGATTTTAGAGATTTGATGGCCGAACATGCTTGAACTTCCGACTAACATATTCAATTTTGGGAACAGCCCATGCTCATACTTTGAGCAACGGGGGTTCAATTTTGGGAACAGACGAGCTTATGAGCAAGGGAGTTCGGTCTAGGAACGGCCGAGCTTATAAGCAAGGGAGTTCAACCGGGAACCAGCGGAGCTGATAAGCAAGGGAGTTCAACTGGGAACTGGCTGAGCTGATAAGCAAGGGAATTCAATCTGGGAACTTGCCGAGCTGATAAGCAAGGGAGTTCAATCTGAGAACCTGCCGAGCTGATAAGCAAGGGATTTCAATTTTGAGAACTGGCCGAGCTTAACAGCAAGGGAGTTCAATTTGGGAACTGGCCGAGCTTAACAGCAAGGGAGTTCAATTTTGGGAACTGGCCGAGCTGATGAGCAAGGGAGTTCAATTTTGGGAAGTGGCCGAGCTGATGAGCAAGGGAGTTCAATTTTGGGAACTGGCCGAGCTGATGAGCAAGGGAGTTCAACTTTGGGAACTGACCGAGCTTAACAGCAAGGGAGTTCAATTTTGGGAACTAGCCGAGCTGATGAGCAAGGGAGTTCAATTTGGGAACTGGCCGAGCTGAACAGCAAGGGAGTTCAATCTGGGAACTTGCCGAGCTGATAAGCAAGGGAGTTCAATCTGGGAACTGGCCGAGCTAACCAGCAAGGGAGTTCAATCTGGGAACTGGCCGAGCTTAACAGCAAGGGAGTTCAATCTGGGAACTGGCCGAGCTTAACAGCAAGGGAGTTCAATCTGGGAACTGGCCGAGCTTAACAGCAAGGGAGTTCAATTTTGGGAACAGCCGATGCTCATGATTCCGAGCAAGGGGGTTCAATTGGAGTTTCCTTGATGCTTTTTTCGGACTTCTGGAAAATATTTGCATTTCTATTTGAAAAGGTTGAATGTAACAAAACTTGAAAAAACTGAACGTAGCACACTTATAACAAAAATTCTGAAAGAAACCAAATTTGGAAGAAGATCCCTCTTTTTATCTATTTTGCTACTGATAATATCTCCTGAGGTTGCTCGCATGCCATGTTCGAGGAATTGTTTCTTCGCTAACTGGATTGCATAACTTGTAAGCCCCGGGGGCTGCTTGTTGTATTACAACGTAAGGACCTTCCTAGTTGGGAGCTTAGTAAATAGGAGGTCGTCCGTTACTTCCTTCGTCTTTCTCTGATTGATTTCTATTTAGATCCTGATCGCTCTCCTTAACTGGGGATCTAGCTCTTTTTCTTCTTCCCACTGGTGGTTGGTAAGGTTTTTGGTCTGATTGGACATACTTCTTTAATTGTCCCTGAGATATTAGTTTTTCAATTTCATCCTTCAGTTGCCTGCAATCATCGGTCCGATGTCCATGATCTTTGTGATATTCGCAATATCGGCTTCCGTCACGCTCCTTTGGTCGAGAATATAATTTGCTAGGTCTTTGAAGTATTCCTTGACTCTTGATTTGCATCAATATTTCGGACCTTCTTAATTTGAGAGGAGTATATTCTCCCTCTGGCTGCTTCGTCGCTTCTGGTCGTCTTCCTCTCGGTGGAAACCTGCTCGGTGATGAGAAACGACGACCACTGGTATCAGGTCGATCGTTGTTGGTCGACTCTTTCTTCCTCGACTCTAAATTTTCTGAGATTTCCGCTTGCCTATTACATTGCTCAAGTAACTCAGCGTACGTTCCGGGCATGTTCAGCAGTAAGCGCTCGAGCAGTCCTTCATGAATGAGCCCTTGATATAGAGCATGAAAGGCTATCTTCTCATCTAGGTTCTCAATTTGAATGGTCGAATTGCTGAATCTTCGAAGATAACTTCTGACCGATTCAGTTCGACCTTGCTTAATGGAGAACAATGTATCTTCTCTTCTTTTAGCATTGATCCCGCTTTGAAAACGTGACAAGAATATTCGTCCCAAGTGGTCGAAATCCTCGATCAAATCGTTTTGGAGCCCCAGGAACCATTCAGATGCTGATCCAGTTAAGGATGCTTGGAAAGATTTTGCACATAGCAACTTCATGTGCTCATAAGAAGACATTACGATTTGTAATGCATAATGTGGTGCGGGGACATGTTGTTCCATCGAACATGGTGAAGGTTGGACATTTGAAGCTCTTAGGCATCTCTGCCTCAACAATAGCTTTAACAAAAGGTTTTCTTTTGAGAACCGAGTCTGAGTATTTTTACTCGAATCTTCATTTTCTTTAGCTCTTCCTTTAATTCGTCAATTTGCTTGTTGACGTTCTTCGTACTTTCAGCTTGAGCTCTTTTTTCTCCTTCTTCGCGTCGAACTTTATCCACATGATTAGTGCTGCTATGTTGATCTTCCTGCTCGAACTCCGGAATAGGGTCTTTTGACGTTCCTTCTCCGGGTGCTCGGATTTTATCTCCCACTTTGTCTTTGCCTTTGTTCACATCTTTTGATGGTCGAGGAGTTTGGTCGGGCATTAGTGGTCGGTCTTTTCCGGTTCCCCCGAATGGCCGGGCTCTCCCGATTATCTGCTCCTGGTGTAGTTAGATGACGCATCGTCACCCTAACCAATTCTTCCAAAGACAAGATCTGCTTTTGGAGTCCATTAATTTGATTTTCGGTCGATTTTTGTAGTTCATCGATCTGATTTTTGGTGACCAATTGCTCATCAGGTTGCTCAAGCTGATCCTTCTGTTGAGGGTTTTCCATGGTTTTTGGAGGAGGATTTTGTTTGTCGACCTCCTCTCCGTTCTCCTTGCCTTCCCCCAGCATTGATCTTGTTTGTATCACCATGACTTTTTGATGCGTTTCCCACAGACGGCGCCAATTGTTGCTGCACAATCCTGTTCGTCCCTTTAGCCGGTTGAACCTACAAGAATGAGTTCGACCGTAGAGGTCGAGTTTTCACCTCCGACGATCTAGTTAGGAATCCGACTAAGGAAGACAAGAAAGTAATGAACAATAATGATACGAATAGTGATAGTTCTATTCAGCGTACCTTTCTTTTGTGCTCCCTTACCTTTTTATAGGTTTTTCACGTATGAGTTCGTCTCGAACTAAAACATTACTTGGACTGCAATACGAACTTTAGTGATTGAGTCTTACTCAAATATGAGTTATTGAGTCCCAGTCGAATACTGTCTTCGGTTCTCAATTTACTAGGATTCACTTTGTTATCCTGCCTTTACGCTTGTATAACCGACCTTGACTTGGTCTGTTCGAACTGGGTGTATCTGACCTGGTTCGACCGACTCCGGGTTTAATCGACTTGGTCCGACCTGGGTTTAACCGACCTGGTCCGACCTGGGTTTAACCGACCTGGTCCGACCTAGTTTATCCAAACTGGTTCGAGCTAGTTTATTTCTCCCTTATCACATACCGATAAATATTGAATTTTGTGCTAATACAAATCTAATAGGATTAAATCAACAAATAATAAAACAAAGCATGAGATATAAATTATTTGTTAAAAAGTGCATGCATAATAAACAACTAATAATTATTATGATACTTAACGTAATTATCAACCCAAGTGTCTAGAAATATAAAAGAAAATGTAAGAAAGGATAATAGTAAGCCATTACTTACTACAAGAAAAATATAAAAATTTAAACCATGGATCATATGTCATATCTAAGAATTTTCTATTATCACATCGAAGAGTCTTATATTTTCAGTTTATCATAAAAATGAAGAAAGGATAATAGCAAGCCATTACTTACTACAAAAAAAATATAAAAATTTAAAACATGGATCATATGTCATATCTAATGAATTTTCTATTATCACATCGAAGAGTCTTATATTTTCAGTTTATCGTAAACATGAAATTTCTAAACATATTATTGATAAAAAATTTAAATTACCAAAAAGAAAAAGAAAAATATGAATAATCACCATACTAATTAGAAAGAATATAAGAAGAAGAAATGATTAATGCAAATATCATAATATTTTAACTTTTTTTTTTTAACATGTTCAAATATTAATAAAACTCTCAAAAAATCATATTGTATTAATAAAACTTAATGATTTAATATATTATCATGTATTTAATTCTAAGATTCAATAAATCACATACCTTAATCATGATGCACTTACACTATTAGATAGATAAGACAAATTCCATTGTTTACAGAAACGCGCTGAAAGGTCGATTATCATTTTCACCTTGGAATAGAAAGCATAATGATACATAGTCTGTCAATTTTCTTTTCAAAACGCAATACTTTGAGCGGAGTCGTGTTGATAACGTGTTATAAAATAGGATTTTTGATCTCCGGGGAGGGAAAATATAACTCGCTTTAGACTCTTATAAGTCAAAAAGTTAGTTACGTAAAAGAATAGTTGGAGGTGAGTAGATAAGTATGGTCAAAAAGGAGACACCCCCACATAATCAAGGAATAATCTAATAAACAACAGGAGAAAGGTAAAAGAACTATAGTAATATGTTCTTGAGAACTATCTCAAGAACCTATGTTAGGCTGATTTGAGAAAAAAGGATTTAGCATCTGGTTATACGGTTAGAGCCTTAAGGTGGTCATCTCAAATACTTAGAAGTTCTAGAAAAAGTGAAACAAAAGTCATGGGAACACGTGAGTCTATAAACGGTGTGAAGAAAAACTCTGATAAAGATAAAGGAGTTGAAACATTCCACCCGGAGGAGCAACCAGGTGAATATGCAAGAGTCAAAAATTGAACCCAAGGGTGTAGCTAGTCCATGTCGGTACCCGAAAAAGAGGGAGGAGGATAGGATTAAAAAAGAAAAAGTGAAAAAGCGGAGGGAAGAAAGCAGAAACAAGTTTACGAAAAAGAAGAGTTACAGAGGAAGAGATCTAAAAGAGGGGTTAGTCAAATGGATCTTCTCTGGACAAAAGATCTAAGTGGGAAATTTAGAAGATTAGAGCATGGAGAAGATAGACAGATGGTTGATGAACTTAGTATGAGGACTCTTCCAACTTATCATGCCGACATTCACCCCAAGGTAAGTCCAACAGAACATATTAGTTATTTTAAATCGGTCATGGGTTATTGGAAAGATGAGCTATAGGAACTTGGCATCTCCAAAGGATAAAATGGTTTTCTAGCCACCAAGATCCATCCAAAAGAACGAGAAAATTTATGGATTGTGCAGAGTAAGAAGAAAGATAGCCTTTGCCATCAGAAAGTGTCGATTTCTATTATAAAGTGCTATCAGGTAGAAAGTTGGATGACAGGTGAAAACTATGGGGGAAAACTTTGTGAGTATTACCCAACTATGGCACTCAAGAAATGCAAAAAAAGGGGAAGTTATGAGAAGAGTCCAAAGAGCGTAAAGGACAAGAAATTATGGAGAAAGAGGTTAGAATTCAAATGAAGAGATGACAAAAGGAGTTTGGAAAGAAAGACTGCAATGGAGATTAACCTCTTAATATAGGTAAAAAGAGAATAAAAATTGAAGTGGCAAGATAGAGAAAGATAGAATATGACAAGAGGACAAGACCGGCAAAGGATAGTGGAAATTAAAATGAGATGAGAAACCATCAAGAGGCTCTTGAAAAGTACAACAAATCGAGAAGTCCCCACTAGATCAACTAAAAGACTCAAATCCAAAAGTAGAGGGGATAAGAATCCCAGAAAACACTGAGTTTTCCCCCATTTACATCGTTTGGAAACCGACGGAAGAATCCATTAAGAAGGCGAAGCAAAGCACGGTTCGTTGGATCGATGAATTGCCAAGAACGAAGAAATGACTTATGCCCGGATCCAATAACCTTCACCGACGAAGATCTCAAGGGCGTCACTTCTCCTCACGACGATGCTATAGTTATCAAAGTGAAATGGCAAACCAGAAGTTCACCGAGTTCTTGTGGACACGGGATCTTCCGCTGACTTACTATCTTATGAAGCATTTAAGAAATTGAAGTTTGAGGACGAGATGATGACTCCATGCGGGACTCACTTATATGGGTTCGCGTCCCGCCATATCCGAAGGGACTATCCAATTGGATCTAAGGATGGGACCTCCCCTCGGATGCGTCGTCCAAGCAACATTCATGGTGGTTCGGACCTTTCAGCACAACGTTCTACTCGGGAGGCCAACTCTTAACGCCTTAGGGGCGGTGGTTTCTCCAACACATATGAAGTTGAAGTTTCCAACCACAGCGAGTCGGGAGTGCTCTTGGATCAGCGACTCTGGACAATGTTATGTGAATTATCTTAAGAAAGTCAAAAAGGAGAGATCGGGCAATACAATGAGTATTGAAATTCGGGATGACCGGGATGAAGAAGCTATGCAGAGAGCCGAACCAGTTGAAAAGCTTGAGCGAATTCAACTCATCCGGATCTTGAAAGATGGACTATGATGGGTCGAACAGCCTACGAATTCAAGGAAGAGCTCACCGAGTTTCTCCAAAACAACCTAGATGTATTGTGGTGGCCGAAGACATGCCGGAATAGATCAAGAATTGCAGAACATAGCTTATGGATAAGGGACGATGCAATTCCAATGATCCAAAAAGAAGAATTTTTCGCCGAGAAACATGCTGCCATCCGGACCGAAGTGGAGAAACTAGAGCAATCGGGTTTTATAAAACCCATAGAATGCCCAACTTGGTTGGCGAATGTAGTCATGGTGAAGAAAGCCAACGGAAATGGAGAATGTGTACAGATTACACGGACTTGAATAAAGCATGCCCAAAGGATTGCTATCCACTTCCTCGGATCGACCTTTTGATCGACGCTACAGCAGGACATGAAGTATTGAGCTTCATGGACGCTTATTCGGGATATAATCAAATTATGATGAATCCCAAGGACGAGAAGGATACGGCCTTCATGACGGATCGAGAAAGTTACTTTTATAAAGTAATGCCATTCGGGTTGAAGAATGGGCCACTTATCGGAGAATGGTAAACAAAGTCTTCAAAGACCAAATAGGAAGAAATATGGAAGTATATGTGGATGATATGCTCATAAAGAGTATCGTCCAAGAAGTCATCTGGAAGATCTTGAAGAAGTTTTTGATACTTTGAGAACATACCGATGAGGCTAAACGGAGAAATGTGCTTTGGAGTTTCTTCCGGAAAATTCCTTGGGTTTATGGTATCCCGAAGAGGAATTGAGGCAAACCTGGAGAAAATCAAAGCCTTGCTCGAGATGGAGTCGCCAAGGACGGTCGGAGACATCCAATGTCTAACCGGAAGAGTAGCAGCCTTAAACAGATTTATCTCACGATCGGGTGAGAAATGTTTGCTTTTCTTCAAAGCTCTTAAAGAGCTCGGGAAGGCAAAGGATACCTTATGGACCGATGAATGTCAGCAAGCGTTCGAGAAATTGAAGGAGAAGCTCGGGACTCCACCTCTCTTAGCCCGACCTTCAACGGGAGAACAATTATTCACATACTTAGCTATTTCTCCAGCGGCAGTAAGCGCGGTCTTAGTAAAAGAAGAAGGTACTTCACAAAACCCTATCTATTTCATAAGTCATGTTTTAATAGATGCCGAGACACGATATCCGGATGTGGATAAACAAGCCTTAGCACTTGTAATCGCATCTCGGAAACTCAGACCGTACTTCCAAGCTCATCCAATTGTAGTCTTGACCAACTTCCCGTTGAAGAAGATACTACAAAAACCAGACTTAGCCGGAAGAATGGTCACATGGGCTATTGAGTTGAGCGAGTATCAAATTGAGTATAGAACTCGTCCAGCCATAAAGGGACAAGTTCTGGCCGACTTCATTCTTGAGAATAGCATGCCTAGTTCGGGAGTAAAAATTCACCCGGTCCGAGTTATGGACTTTACATGTTGACGGTTCGAGCAACTCTTCGGGGAGTGGAGCAGGACTAATGCTTATCAGCCCGGATGGATTCACTATTCATTATGCTTTAAGATTCAACTTTAAAGCCTCTGATAATGAGGCCGAGTATGAAGCCCTACTAGCAGGATTAAGACTTGCCCGAGCCCTAAGAGTCCGAGAATTGGAAGTCCGAAGCGACTCGCAGTTGATCGTGAATCAAGTTCGTGGCGTGTACGAGGCAAAGGAAACAAGAATGGCAAATTACTTAGCCAAAATTGATGATTGTCGCCATTATTTCGATCATCTTGAGATAAAGCAAATTCCGAGAAAGGAAAATGAAGTAGCAGACGAGTTATCCAAGTTGGCTTTATCCAAATATTCGACCTTAGGCTCAGCCGTTTATATTGAACAGTTAGAAATTCCTAGCATTCGGGAGGCCGAGGCAATGGATATTGAAGAAGAGCCTAGTTGGATGAACCCAATAATATCATATTTGAAGAACGATATCCTTCCGGAAGACGTCAAGGAGGCTAAGGCAGTTACAAATCAAGCAGCGAAGTTCACCATTGTTGAAAAACAACTTTATAAAAGATCGGTCACACAGCCTCTTCTAAAGTGTGTTGGCCCTTCTCAAGCTCAATATGCCTTAGCCGAAGTACATGAAGGAATATGCGGAGCGCATATGGGAGGTCGTGCTTTAGCCCACAAAATAATACGCCAAGGCCTTTATTGGCCGACTATTCGAAAAGATGCCGTGGACTATGTCAGAAAATGCAAGCAAGTCGAAAGACCATTTGATTCTCAATAAAGTCTACGTCTCCATTTTTGACATCCTTTTTCTTGAAAAGAAAGTTATAGCGAAGAAGACACAAGCATTTCTTACAAAGAGCCCAGGAGAGTTCTTAACAAGTTTAAGAACCCAGGAGCGCTCTTCAAATCAACGAAGAACCCAAGAGAGTTCTTGACAAGTTCAAGAACCCAAGAGCGTTCTTAAGAAGAGCCCGGAGAGTTCTTAACAAGCTTAAGAACCCGGAGCGCTCTTCAAATCAACGAAGAACCCAAGAGAGTTCTTAACAAATTCAAGAACCCAAGAGCGTTCTTAAGAAGAGCCCAGGAGAGTTCTTAACAAGCTTAAGAACTCAAGAGCGCTCTTCAAATCAACGAAGAACCCAAGAGAGTTCTTGACAAGTTCAAGAACCCAAGAGCGTTCTTAAGAAGAGCCCAGGAGAGTTCTTAACAAGCTTAAGAACCCAGGAGCGCTCTTCAAATCAACGAAGAACCCAAGAGAGTTCAATGGCGTTACACTCGGGACCTCGCTCGGGTAGCCACTCGGGAGTTTTCCCCACCTCTCATGAAAGTCCAAGTGAGACTCTCATGAGATGGAATTATTCAATGGCGTTACACTCGGGACCTCGCTCGGGTAGCCACTCGGGAGTTTTCCCACCTCTCATGAAAGTCCAAGTGAGACTCTCATGAGATGGAATTATTCAATGGCGTTACACTCGGGACCTCGCTCGGGTAGCCACTGGAGTTTTCCCCACCTCTTATGAAAGTCCAAGTGAGACTCTCATGAGATGGAATTATTCAATGGCGTTACACTCGGGACCTCGCTCGGGTAGCCACCGGGAGTTTTCCCCACCTCTTATGAAAGTCCAAGTGAGACTCTCATGAGATGGAATTATTCAATGGCGTTACACTCGGGACCTCGCTCGGGTAGCCACTCGGGAGTTTTCCCCACCTCTTATGAAAGTCCAAGTGAGACTCTCATGAGATGGAATTATTCAATGGCGTTACACTCGGGACCTCGCTCGGGTAGCCACTGAGTTTTCCCACCTCTCATGAAAGTCCAAGTGAGACTCTCATGAGATGGAATTATTCAATGGCGTTACACTCGGGACCTCGCTCGGGTAGCCACTCGGGAGTTTTCCCCACCTCTTATGAAAGTCCAAGTGAGACTCTCATGAGATGGAATTATTCAATGGCGTTACACTCGGGACCTCGCTCGGGTAGCCACTCGGGAGTTTTCCCCACCTCTCATGAAAGTCCAAGTGAGACTCTCATGAGATGGAATTATTCAATGGCGTTACACTCGGGACCTCGCTCGGGTAGCCACTCGGGAGTTTTCCCCACCTCTCATGAAAGTCCAAGTGAGACTCTCATGAGATGGAATTATTCAATGGCGTTACACTCGGGACCTCGCTCGGGTAGCCACTCGGGAGTTTTCCCCACCTCTTATGAAAATCCAAGTGAGACTCTCATGAGATGGAATTTCTAAGGCGTCACACTTGGGACCTCACTCGGGTAGTCACCCTTAATAAAGGCAATGGCATCTCTCGGAGAACCAGGCTGGGGGCTTCTCGACTCGACGAGACTTTAGAGAAATGATGGCTATCATTCAAGACGACGCATTGGAATTTCTTCAAAAGAAAAAACCTTCAAAGAGGTATGAGAAAAGCATTCCATACACTCAAGAAACCGATCGCACGGAATGGGGGGCTCTGTTGTGGGGAGCTAGAGTCCCGAGTCCCCATCTCGGGAGAGAAAGGCACCCCCGTGGGCGGGTGCATCTCATCCTTGAAGAAGGTCCCGAGGGCCTCATTCGGGAGAGATACCTCCCTCTTGGGCAGGCTCGTTTCTTCGTTGGAGAAGGTCCCGAGGGCCTCATTCGGGAGAGATACCTCCCTCTTGGGCAGGCTCGTTTCTTCGTTGGAGAAGTGCCACACTTGGGAAAAATATCCAACTCTAGCATTTCTCAGAAGACTCTCTTGACTAAGTCAAGAAGAGTTAGTTACGCATAAACACTCAGCATATCTATTCCGAGAATTGGGGAGGTGAGTCAGCATAACGGCGTTATCAGGTGCGACAAAGAAGGAGCCGTTATTCCACTACTCCACTCACTCCTCAACTATCGATCCGGAATCTAAGGAATCGCCGCCTCCAGGTAACTTCTATATAAACCTACCTCCAACATGGAGAAAGGTAACAAGAACTTTCATCTGAGTACTTACTCATTACGTTCTTGAGAACTATCTCAAGAACCATTATTGTTACCTAGGCTGATTTGAGCGTCGGAGGCGGTTCCCCGGCCAAAACTAGGCCGGACCGTTCTTGCTTTCTTTGTGTGTGCAGGCATCTTAGTTATTCCAACTTGGTTGGAGAGCTCTTAAGGTGGTCATCTCAATATCCGACTCTCGGAGAAGTTCTAGACGCAACACACAATAACGAGGGTGAAACAATAAAAGCCGGTGGAATCCCCCACCAATGCCTAAAAAGTTTAAACTGGTTTGCTCCTTTAGCAAAGAAGTAGCAAAGGAATTCCTAGATCTAGGAATAAACCTAAACAGAACACATCTAAAGTCATTTACATGTATCAAAATTGCAGAAATAACACTAGAAATCATCCAATCTAAACAAAGAGACTCTCCTTGGAGAGCCAATATAAGAGTTTGTGAATCTGAATTCACTTGAATATCAGAAATATTGAGAGACTTTGCTAGAAGCAACCCGTCTCTAATTACTTCAGCTTCCATAATCACAGCAGAAGATCCCTCACTGCCGATACATTGCCCAACAATAAACCCACCAGCTGAGTCCCAAATAAGAACTCCTCGACCACCATAGCTTGATCTCTTGACCCAAAAACCATCAGTGAACAACTGGAACATATTTCCAATCTCCATCTCAGGTTCCACCCTCCTTGTAGGTGCAGCTGTCGTATCCAAGGATGATGATATATGCTGCTGAATTTCTGCACATAATGAAAAGAAAGTGGATAAAGTATGATGAATTGAAGGATCCAGTCCATCATATACTACTGAATTTCTAGTTCTCCATATGCACCAAATGAGAGTACTCCAGATTTGATCTATATGTGTCATATTCCCAAATCCTGAAAATCTGAAAGAGATAAAACTCATCCATTCATGCAAAGTCTCACCATGAAAATCAGATATATCAAGTATAAGAAGGCAAAGCCTCCAGCATTCCTTAGCATAAGTGCAGAAAAAGAAAGCATGTCCAACATTTTCAATTGCCTTGCCACAAATTAAACATATAGGGGAAGGGGTGGAATTTCGGTGGAAGAGGGAAGAGCCAATAGACAATGCATCATAAGATATTCTCCATAAAAAATGTTTGATTTTGGGTAGTGTTTGCATTTGCCAAATTCTTTTCCAACATAAAGATGGTGAGGAAGAGGAAAAAATGCTACCTTATGAGTCTGCCATTGCCAAGCATTGGTAATAAGCTGATTTTACCTGAAATTTTCCATGTTTCGTCTTGCACCATACCCATGAATCAGATGACATAGGAGAAATAAGTGGAATAGTCAAGACTGCATGTACTTCCATTGGGGAGAAGAGAGAGGTAAGTAAGTAGCTATTCCATTTCATAGATGACCAATCAATAAGCTCGGAAACTAGCGTAGGCCCATTTGGATGTGGGGGACTTGCAATACATTTGAAAGGTAGTGAAGGGACCCATTGATCTTTATAGATCTCAATCTATTGTCCATTTCCTACTTGTCTTACAAGTCCTTGTTTTAGGATTTCCCTACCAGCTAGGACACTCTGCCAACCCCAAGAGCAATTGGATGGTACCTCAACCTCGAGAAGAGGTCTCCCTCTAAGGTATTTGGCAAACATGACCTGGACCCACAAAGAGTCAGAATGTGTTAAGAGTCTCCAACATTGCTTGATTAAAACAGTGGATATCTCGAAAACCTAGTCCACCATCCTTCTTACTCTTACAGAGAGTATCCCATTTTATCCAACATATCCCTCTTCCTTTATCATTTTCCCACCAGAATTGCCTAATTTTCTGGGTCATCAAGTGGCATAATTAGTTTGGGATAAGAAAGCAAGACATAGCATAAACAGGGAGAGCAAAAGCTATAGCCTTAATCAATATTTCCTTGCCTGCCTAAGAAAGTAATTTCCCTTTCCATCCATTTAGTTTTGAAGAGAGCCTATCAAGAATAAAAGAAAAGGTCTGGACTTTAGATTTACCAATGGATGAGGGGAGACCTAGATATGTACCATGTGTGAGTACTTCTTCCATGCCCAAAATGGGAGTGATGTTTGTTTTGACTTGGGAAGAGGTCTTTTGACTAAACAAGACAACTGACTTGAAAAGGTTAATATGGAGCCCCGATACTTGTTCATATTTCTGAAGAATTGATGAGATGTGAGAAGCATTCTGGATGGAAGCAGGGGAGAAGAGCATACAGTCATTCGCAAAAAACAAATGATTAATCTCGGGAGCATGGTGACTAAGCCTAATCCCAGGTAGTCGAGGGATGCCTCTTTGGAGATAAGTCTTTGGGTGAAGGTCTCCTGACATAGAATGAAAATATAAGGGCTCAGGGGACAACCTTGTCTGATTCCCCTTTGGGGAATAATACTTTTGGATAGGGAGCCATTTACCTTGATCTGAAAGGAGACAGTTGTGATACACTGCATTACCCATTGAACCGACGTGCTAGCAAACCCTAAATGTCGCAATGTATCCTCAATAAATGACCACTCTAATTTGTTATAAGCCTTGCACAAGTCGAGCTTAAGGGCCATATACCCAGATTTGGATTGAGATTTCTTAAAGAAATGGAGATACTCATGGGCCAAGTAAATGTTGTTAGAAATGGCTCGACTAGGTACAAAGGCACTTTGGGTTTGACTAATTAACGAGCCCAAAATGGGTTTTAATCTATTAGCCAAACATTTAGCTATGACTTTATAGGGAGTAGTGCATAGACTAATGGGTCTAAAATGAGTGACATTTTGGGGGTTACTGTTTGTGAAATTTAAAAGTAACCGCAAGCGCACGGTATCGTGTAGCTAACGGGTCGATCTCAAGGAGATATGCCACTTATAATTCAATTTCTTAATAGTAATGCGAGAGTGGAATGATTCAATTTTTGTTAACTAATTAACTAAACTAAACGATCCTAATCTATACGTCTAATGCAATCGAATTGAACGAAAAATAAATTAAACACAATCAATGCATAAATAAAAGACAGGAAAAAAAATGAGAACAATAAAAATAAAAAGGAAAAAAAAAATAAAACCAGTTAGTATGTTAAAGCAGTCAGAGAAATTTAGTTCATAGCTAAAATGCAGATGCAACACCACCCGTCACCAGAAGCAGAGGCACGACTGTAGGCTTGCACTGGTTATGTGGTCCGAGATGATGAATGAATAGACAGAAAGTAAATAACAAAGCAATAAACAAAGCAATAAAAGGAAAAGGAAGCCTTAACCAAAGAGAGGCACGACTGTAGGCATCTCTGATTAAGGATCCAGGGGAAGGGAGAACAATAAATAATGCAGAAAGTAAATCCTAAATTATGAATATGGAGGGGTAGATAGAAGCGGGAATGGAAGGAGGAGAGAAGATTAATAAAGAAGGTTACTTACTTGCGAATTGAACAAATGATTCAAATCTCAACCAACCCTAAAAACCAGATCTAGATCTAGAATGATCTAAATCTGCAATTGCTAGACCTAGAGAAAAACGAATCTAAAAAAAAATTGAAACTTGAACTTGAATTGCATTATATAAAAAAATTAAACCTAAACATTGAATCTAGAAATTTAAATCTTCACTAATGCAAGCAAAGAAAATTAGAGAAAGCCTAAATAAACTGAAGAGAGAAGAAATAATGCTTCTACTAAGCTCAAGAACATGTTCCTCCTTTGATTGAGTATGCTCTCCTTTTATAGAGTTTACATGAGATATGAAGCACGGCTGAATTAGAATAAAACTCAGGGTTTCTATCTGACTCAACCAATTAGGGTTTTGACGTAGTAATCGCGCCAACTTAGAGAGATCAGATGCATAATTCCACCGTTGGATTTGAGGTTTAAGTAGTCGTGAAGCTCTCCTCCAAATATCAGCACGATTGGACATCGGATGACCGTTCGATGAAGGGTTTGATCGAAACTGGATAGAGGCATTCAAAAACGGGATTTTTTTCTCTTTTTCTTTTGAATATAATTCTTTTTCCGCTTTTTCTTTCTTTGATTAAATACAAGATAGGAGATAAGATATTGAGGTATGCAAGGACTCTTTTCCATTTGGACTCTCTCAATAATATCTCTGTAGATTTGATTTAAAATCGCATTCATAGATCAAATTTGCCTTCTTTATCTCTTCAATATTTCGGAGTTGGCCCATAATCACACATCTCTAGCTCATCATGCTCCAGATCAGGCCCATTTTCGCATTTGAGAATTTGAATGCACTTCTTGACGTGTAAAATAGCATGATTCAAGCCCAAAACTCCAAATATTTGCTTAAATCTTGAAAAGTCCTAAAATCTGCAAAAACAACATAAAACCCAAGGTAACTCCACTCTAAGTGTATAAAATGCATGCTTTATGCCCTAAGATTTCACACATAAATGTGCTCAATAGTTACGCTGCTTGGGAATAAGGGAGATGACAGTTTTGTTGAGATTTTTCAACATGTACCCCCTTCTAAAGAAATGTTGAGTCCCATGTACTAAGTCAGGTCCAATAGTATCCCAATGTTTTTGCAAAAAATCTAGCTAATAGACCATCAATCCCGAGGGCCTTAGTACCTTTCATTTGGAAGAGTGTTTTCTTTATCTCCTCAGCAGAAAAAGGGGCACACAGATGTACATTGTCTGAAGCTGAGATGCATGGTGTAGTACTCATTAGAAAGTTGTGGGGGGAGGAGGGAGAGGAGGAAGTGAAGAGGGAAATGTAATGGTTATGGATCTCCGCCAAAATAAGTCTCTCCTCAGTTAGCAAATGGCCAGAAAAGTCCTTCAATTTGTGAATAGTGTTTTTTTGTCTCCTCTGAGCCGTGGAGGCATGAAAAAATTGGGTATTCCTATCCCGGCAAGACAACCAGAGGACTCTAGATCTTTGGCACCAAAATTTCTCTTTAGCAAGAAGTTGTTGTTCTATTTGCCTCTTAAGATCAACTTCCTCTTGAGCTGAAGCATCTGAAGGAGGTTTTTGTTGGCATGTCTCAAGGAGTTGGGTAAGCCTAGAAATTTCTTTGGATGCATCTTTAAAGGTTTTTTTACTCCAAATCCTAAGAGTCTTGGTACAATTCTTAATCCTCTGATGCAACTGGTAAGAGGGGGATCCCAATCTGGGAATGATCCAACCCATAACAATCTGTGAGAGTAATTCCTGGTGGTCTTCCCATTTGGTTTCATAATGGAATCGCATAGGTCGTCTCTTGGCAAGGTAAAGGGAAATCTCAAGAGGTGTATGATTTGACCCCACCATGGCATGCCTATGACCTTGGACACAACCAAATATATCTAAGAAGTCAAGGTTAACAAAGGCCCGATCAAGGCATTCCTTTATCAAAGCCATACCCTGGTGTTTATTTGACCATGAGTATTTTGGACCAGTACACTTAACCTCAAAGAGATTGTAATTTTCAATGACATTTCTAAACTTATCCATTTGGGCAAGGGGTTTTGGTCGCCCACCTAACTTTTCATCATTACTCAAAATTTCATTAAAGTCACCAAGGGTTAGCCATGGGGAACATACTTGTGAGCCCAAATGTGTTAATTCATCAAATATACGTGCCCTTTGATCAGCTTGAGGGTGCCCATATACTAATGTCATCCGAAAATCTACACCAGAGTTATTTACAAGAATGAGAAAATCTACAATATTAGGAGAAGAAGATAAAACTATGACAGAAATATTACCATTCCACATAACTCCAATGCCACCTAAATTGCCAATGGCATCTACACATTGAAGTAGTTGTCAAACTGAAGTGATCTAGAGACCCGTGATATCTCAGCATCTAATTTTTTTGTTTCAAGAAGGAGAACCATGCTGGGCCCACATTTTCTACATAATTTATGCAGATATTGCTGCGTCAAGGGTGGACCAAGCCCCTGGCAGTTCCAAGCTATGAAATTCATGGAGATTGTGGGGGCTGGTTAAGGGCAGCCTGCCACACCCTATTAGAATAAGGTAGACCCCTACCTCTATACCTCATAATAGCTCTAAATCTCCTAGCAAATCTCCCACTTGCCTTGCGGGCCGATCCATTTAATCTGTTAAAATTTAGAGCTCCTCTTTCTACAGGTTCACAAGGATCCAAGTCTTCTATTCTTAGTCTTTTAAGCATTACAGTGACCTATTTTGAGTCCATTTCTTTTCTCTTCAATTTGGATGTAGTAGGAACAGCCAAAGGGCCCTCTTGAGGGAGTTCCTCAATTAGGACTCGAGACTGGGATACCATGTTAGGAGTAGAGGAGGTTCTAATTATTATGGGAGCTGGATGGGTGATAGCTGTAGAGAGGATCACTGTCTCCCTAGTAAGGGCAATCGGACCAGATTCAGAGCCCAAGGGGCAGTGGGATTGCAAATTAGAATTAGGAGAAGAAATATTGGGGTTAGGAAGATAAGATAATCTTGATTTGGAATGATGGATTGCTAAGATCTTCGGTTAATATGGGAATGCGAATAACTAAGATTGAATGCTGAGATGGCTGATGTTGGGGTAACAAATATATTCTCAGCTCTTTTTTTTTGCTCCCGATCCTATCCTGGTTCCTGAGACCAAAATAAAAGTGAAAGTGGGCCGCCTTTGATGATGGGAAGCCACCTCCAATGATTAAGTCAGTCTTTGTAGGAAAGCCGGAGATTCTCCCTTGAGGAGTTAATGCTCAAGGAGAATGAAGGAGAGAATGTTCCTCAAGAATAAATGCAGGAGAGTAATGGTTGGAGAACTCAAGCTTGCTTGGTCTTTACCTGTATGCCCGTCTGCTATTTATGCATCGGATCCATACCTAAAATGGTGATAGGTTCGACTTAGCCCTTCGATCAAGATGATTTAAACGGGCGGTTGAGATGACTTCGGGATGTGACTGACACCGCTGGTCGGTAAGCATGATTCTCAGGACAATTGGCAATCCCATAGGCGGATTAAGGGATCAACATTGAGTTGATCCTGATGTGACATTGTTCCTCAGTTGATGAGACAAAATGGGGGTATGTAGTATTCGAGGCAGTTTTGGAACGAATGAGAAACTTCTAGTCTGTCCATGGGCATTTAATGAGACTCAGTGCATTCAATGCTGAGTTTGGCATTTGGGAGAGGATGCGTCGAATCCTCTACAATGCTATCTCGGCTGAAAAGTCATAAGACGACAGCTGTGTGTCATCGAAACCTGCGATTCCTGACTTCTCAGCTGTCATCAGCTCTGAGAAGTGCCACTACTAAGATTTGTCAGTGAGCTTTATTCGCATCGGGTTTGGACCCTCGGTTTGGCTTGAACGGTTCACTCCGGTTTAGGGGCCCAGATTGTCTTGACCATAACAATTGAGATCTTCATTTGGAAGTTACATTTAGTTACATATTTGAGTATGATCTCTTTGGGGGTAATGGACATCCATAAATAAATATTATTTATAATAAAAAAATAATAATTATCTCTTTTTGGTGAAATTTATATAGTGATGTGATAAAGTCTAAGGCTCTTTTTTGTATCAATTCTCATTATCTATTATGTCTATTTAAAAGAAATAAGTACAAGAACTCATTATTGGTCAAGAATGAAAAATGGTTTGGTGAATTTTGTCAAAAATAAATTATGGAATGAAAAATAAGTTTGGTATGTCAAAATAAAAAATTATTAGAAAATGATAGTGAGCAAGTGAGAAAAGAGAAAAGAGATAAAAAAAAAAAAGATATGTTTTTTTATAAAAGAAAGTTTATTGACTATTTTACCCTCATCTCAACAATGCATTTTTAAGTAAACCTTTACATAAATGAAGAGATTAATGAAATTTTCACCGTAATCCATAATAGACAAAATGTCTATTATGGATTTTGAAAACTTTTATATTATTTTAAACAAAAATAAAATTAATAATAGATGCCAAACAATTTAAAATAATAAAAAAAATTCTCATAATGATAATGGATACCAAAATGAGCCAAAATGTAGACACTAGATATGGGACCATGCAATCAAGTCGCATAATCTTTCACATTTGATATGAAAATCAAATTCAATTGATTCTATTTTGTGCCACTTAGGTGGGGTCTAAGCACACTCAAAACTGCACCCAACCAACAAAGTGGTGGATCTGATTTCATAGTTGATAGTTAATGATTACTGCTCTAGTGGAGTTGTTGTCTTAGTGGTCCATTTATAGAAAAAGGAAAGTGGAGGCAAATAGAGCCAATTTATAATTTCATTCTCATTCTCCAAGCGCAAGTGCTTAGCCCCACATGCTCGAGGAGTTTGACCAAACTTCATATCAAAAGGTCCAATGAAGTGGACTTTTAAATAAACCAATCACCTCTTGACAATCTGACATGATTTTCTACTATTTCCACAACACCATGGCCTTCAATAGTTGGACCGTGGTCCACTCATTGTCCTATATGTAAGTTGTTTTTTTCTGGATGTCAATTTTCTTTTATATATATATGAAAATGGGGGAGATGCATTTACAATGAGGGGGAGAGAGAGGAAAAAAAACGAAAAAGAATGAGAAGAAATTCATGTGGACTTTCAAGGGCTAGTATATAAATATATAATGTTATTCTCACATTCAACACTGATAAGGTAAATCTTTCACCTTAACATACGCTGGAAGGGCATACATTAAGATAGTACACTTTCCTTTAATGAAGGAATAATTTTAATAATCAATTCCATTAATGGGAGATTTTTTAGTTTCGATTTTGTTTAGTTATGTGAATGTGAATGTAGTTATTTCATGTTTGGTTATTGTGCGTTCATTGCACATCAATGTGTGGTAGTGTATTACTTCAGGAGATTTGTCAATCTATTGATTTAATCATCAACTCCATTTATGGGTGTATTTTGAAATTTGAGAGCGGTTGGGGGTGGTCACAAGGCCAAAATTTGTGCTAAGGTGGCATGTGTTCACAACACATGCACCCATAATAGGTGCACAAATTGAGCAAGTAGACCAACAGAGATTTTAAGTTTGAGCTTTTGTCCCTCTACATCTTTTCCTTTTCCTTGGGCCTATGAGTACGTGATTGTTGCGATTGAATTGATGCTAAAAAAATTGGAAAAAGTATGCCACTACTCATAAGTAGGTTCCCAAGCTTTAGTTGTTTTAAAACAATTATCCATCTCACACTAATCAATTTGGACTGTTGTTGGCTTAGTCGTCAAACCCCACCTGGTTAAACCATGCCAACCAGTAGATGGATGGAAGTCAACTAAAAACCCTGAATCTTAACCAGATTTCGGATAAACTCCCAATCAAGGGAGAACAATGTTCTCCCCTAATGTAGTAAGGGGTGGGCCCATATGAAGTCATTGGGAATTTTTTTTTTGATATTTTCAATAATAATAGGTGAGCCCCACCCCACGTATTCTATGATTTCGAATGAGTCATTGGGAGGGAACACATTTTTCTTCTTAGCAAGAGATGATAGAGACTCTCCGAAGTCCTAAGTCCTAACTATTTTGGGGCTCTAGTCTCTATTGGGAGGTAAAATCCTCCGAATGAGAAATGAGGATACGGAAGGGTAAAATTGTCAAACAGAAACGGACAAAGTGATTAGACTTTACATGATTCTAAACTCCCTCCGCTCTTGGCAGTAGTCTCTCTCCCCAGTTCACCTACCAAGTACCAACCCTTTCTGTCCTTTTTTTTCTTATTTTCTTTTCTTCTTTCCCATTTTTCTCTCCCTATATTAATGAGCATGACATAGAGTCCAGGAGTCAGCTGGCATCTTCCAAATTTTCAGGTAATGGTGGGAAAACCATAACAAATACATGTAAAAGGAAACAGAAAAAGGTTGAACGATGTCAACTGGGTTTCTTCACTTCACTCATGCTTCTGCTTTTTCCTCTCTCTCTCTAAGTATATATATGTTTCTCTTTGTTTTCTACTTTCAATTATTTGATTACTAAGATTTCCTGTGTTTTAGGGTTCTATATCGGTAAGAATTTCCAGAAGCTCTTTCCCAGCAGTTTGAATTCGAATGGAAGCTCTCTGAACTCTGAACTCTGAACAAAGGTATAGTTCTGATTTTCTTCCCTTTGTTTTTGCTTTTATGATAGTCTTTTCAGACTTCTCTTTGTTCTTTCTGTTCCTTTTTTCTTATTATATATTTCAAAATTTTCGTTTACTTTTGGTTTTATGATTATTCTGAAGGATGATCATTAGGGTTCACCAGCTGTAATGTTTGTCGCGAAAGTTATTATGGTTCGCCTTGCCTTGCTGTTTCTGTTTATTACTAGCTTTGTCTTAGCGCATGCAGTTTTCAGGGAGAGGACTTTGATAATGTTTAGCTTGGGTGGCTTGGTAGTTGTTGAAGTTCCAAAATTTTTCCTATACTTGTGTTCTTCTCTGTTTGACTTATTTTAATTCAGTCATAACAGGGGTGAAGGTACTTGGGCTAATGCGTTTTTACTCTCTCTGTATTTGGTTAATGCGTTTCTACTCTCTCCACAGCTGTTATCTTCCATTGTTGATCTTAGCTGCACTCGTGTACATACGGTTGCTTGGTTTAGCAACTAGTGGGCGTTGCCAAAGTTCTAATTCTCAGGTTCAACCGACGTCTGGGCAAAACTTGACATGTTATGTGCTATCTAAGCTGCTCAAAACTAGTCTAGTCAAAATTGGTCGAAACCTGGTCAAATTCTGCCATGAGTCAGCATCAACTCAAAGTCTTGCACAGAACTGAGATTTAAAGCCATGACCAATGGTGACATTATAGAAGCTGGAGTAGGATGAACCTTGTCAAATTAGAACAATTGATGCTTCTCCCGTAATATGCCTATACATAAGTAGCAAGGTGTACAGATTAGAGCAGGTTAAGGGAGAGTCCATCATTCTCAGGTAATGCCCTTGATGCAATTTCTTAGCCTTACTGAATTGGTGTGATCCATTTTGGAGTCGTAAACCAAGAAACAATCTATAACCAGTTTCCTGGTTTGGCTAGGGCTGGGCTGGTAGCTTACATTGAGTGTGAAATACTTCATCTTACATCTATGGATGGGTAGATTATGTAGGATTGTCGTGATAGTTTCCCTTTCTTAGTTCTGGCTTAGTTTGTTAATTTCTTCTTTAAGTTGTTTTCACTCTTAGTTGGGGGCTTTTTTTCCTTTTCTTCTTTTTTTTTTTTTTTTTTTTCCAATAAAATACATGATGGGAGTTCTCTCTAAATTGAATGAATGAAACTATGTTTTGCTTGAAGCGAGCTTGCATGGACTTGTGTGACTGTCCCCCACTCCCCTTCATCTTCTTCTCCCAGAGATACTCCTCTTCTCTTCACATCCTCTGAGACTTCCTCTCATTTGGTGCCGAACAAAGCTGCAAATATCAAAATAATTAGGAATCCTTGGTTATTAATTATTGTTGATTGGCTCTGATCTGGGTCGTAGGAGGTCTATGGTTCCAGAATCTTGCTGTAAATGTTTCTTCTTGGGGAAGCTTCATTGTCAGGTTCAGACCTGGTTTCTTTTCTACTGCCAGCAGTATTTTCAGAACTCCTCCTTAGCTGATTATTTGCCTGTAGTACTGTACCTTGGCTGGAGTGGTGCTGGGAATGAGCATATTCCTCTTAGGAGAATGTTTCGATTTACCCTTCTAGTGAGTTTTGTAGCCTTGCTGGGTTTTCCGCTTCCCTGTTTCAGCTTATGTTGGAGGTAACCTCTGTGTGTGCGACTATCACCCTGAGCTTTCTTCTTTTCTAAACTCAATTTTATCCCTGAAGTTAGATATCTTCCAAGTCTACGCTTGACAAATAAGTATTATTTCCTATTATGTCCTCTCTCTCCTTTATCTACCACTTTCACTTTTGAATATTTTTATTACTACAAGGATTTTATCTTTGCTTGGCAACTTCAGTCTATTTATAGAATTCCCACTACTATTAAATTTGACTTCTACACAGTTGGGTGGGCTCACAAGCATCCTAAGAACATAGTTGTCAATGCATCTAGGTGATTCAAGGTCCGGGGGGGGGGGGTTGGGGGAATCTGAGGCAGCACCAGTAATGCGACATGAGGCACCTAGGTGTCAGCAACGGACCTGGACATCAAGTCATCTCCTGGACAACTAGTCCTTATAATGGTTGTTCCAACCCTGGTTTGTACAAATCCATCCACTATACCATACAATGAGTGGATGATACCCCACGCATGATGAAAGTCTTATGCGTGTTAACTGTTAAATGTACAAGTCTAAATCTATCCTGAAGTCAACAGCTAGTCTGTCACTGAGCGCACTAGCACATCCCACTTGGCCATTACCCCTGCATAAGACTGCTTAAATGATAACTTTATACTGAAACCATAGTTACTTCATTAAATGAAGCCCACTATGACTGGATCAATATATCCCAAAATGCACTAAACCCAGGTCCTCAATTTGAGGGAGACTACTAATGGCCACACATGCATATCCTGTAAGGCTGTAAACAAAATTTGGCACATGAGGTAGGTAGCACTGTAGCACCAAATTCTGCATCTTAGTGTAGTACCGCAGTTGAATAATCAAAACAGCTCTAAAATTAGGATCTTTCTCAGGGAATGACTCAGATAGGAAAAATTCATAAAACGTAAAATCTGATGGTTGCAATCGTCCCAAACTCCAATCAAGTTCGAAAAATTGTTAGGATAGTATTTTTTTGAAAATTATAACTTAATTTACTGGTTGACAGTGAACATGAACTTATTGTAGTTGTTCCAAGAGAAGGGTAAAACAGTAAATTCACAGGTCAAAACAGAAATCCACACACAGGAAGATGATTGGGAAATGATTCTCGACCGAGGAACCAGTATATATGGGTTGCTGAAACCACTAAATCAATCGAATGTTCAGATACACAACAGTTTTTGTAATATGAGGGCAGCAGACACAATTGAAAATATAAATACGAGCCAGATTTACAGGTCAGATTTGCACCCAACTTGCATCGAGATCATGAATTGAACACACAGACACTCCATTGAATTTGGAGTGGTTAATGGTTAGACTGCACTCAACAGAATTGATGCAAATTTGCATGAACGTGAACTAGAAGGAATTTGCTGAAATTTCAGAAAAATGAGAAAGACTACTTCTCAATTAAAGAAGAAAGTAGTACAATAATAACAAAAGTAGAAACTGGGCTTCAAATTACAAGGAGGTTTGATTGGATCAAGCACCGATTGACCTTGATCTAAACAAGGGGCTCCTTGATCAAACACAAGGGATCTTCAATGGTGAAAAGAGCAGTAAAACCAGGAACGTTATGTATCAAATTTGTGTACAGTTTACAACCTTACATAGAAAACTCAAAATAGATTCACTGAAAAGGAAAGATAACACAATCATTAACTATTAGTTAGCCTAAACTGACTGGTAAAGTGAAATAATAAAGGAAACATACTCAATACATGATTGGACATACCAAATCTGAATCCAGCCCAAAACACTTAATAACAATTAAAATGAAGAAAATCCCATGAACCAAAGGCCCAACATGTATAGAACTTACCCCAAGTACATTATCTATGCTATGTCCTTCTATTCCCTTGCCATTTTCCTATGTTCATTAATAGCACCGAAACATAGCCATAGTTATCAAGTTATAACAATTTTACAGTGTGCAATTGTGCAAGAAATAAAACCAGAATGAAAAGTGCATTGTCTATGCGATCTACTTTTATTCTGTTGCCATTTGCCTATGTATGTGTGAAGTGTCTCATTACTTGCCTTTGCTTGTTTCTTAGTTTATTTTTTTCAATCATGTTCTTGAAGTAGTAATAGTCTGCCTTTCTGTGTCCAATCTTCCTACAGTAGGTGCTTCTGCCTCCAAAAGCATTGCTCTTCCCTTTGAACTTCTCATGCCTAGGTCTTAGAAATTGATAAGCTTTTGAACTTTCTAAATCTACTTAAAGACCTTCTGGCTTCTGTCCGCCCTTGAGAGTAAGATTATTCATATCAGAAGTGACCAGCTGAAACAGTGGTACCTTTTTTGTCCCTTACTCTTCCTCTTGCATAAGGATAAAGGTTATTTGTTGTATGTCCCACTTGATTCTTGGGCATTATAAGATGCTTTGATGGATCAAATGGAGGTGGGAGCAATTGTGTCACCTACCATATTTTTCAGTTTGTTTGGCACATTTGTGCACTTTCAATATGTGGTTGTGAATGGCACCATCATAGCACCCACGCGTGGACAGCTCCAAGTAGGTTTCTTATTTCAGCATTTGCACGGCTTAGTAAATCTCCTTCCGATTTCCTCAAGGTACTTCCTAGCATTCTCATCATCAGTCACACCTTCAGGGATCTACGGATCAATTGAGTGTCTTTTTTTTATTCCTCCCACTTTCCAAAAACCTTTACGTCAGCTGCAATCTCAATTGTCGGTTTTGGAGGCTCATCAACTGTCAGTGCCATGTCTAGCCTCATGATTGCAAGTGTCACTTCTATTGATTCAGCAACTTATCATAATTTGTGCCAGAAAGCACAAACGCAATGCAAGATGTCATGACTGGTAAACATGAAGCACAACATTTTACCAGACAACGTGCATAAATAGGAAAGATGAGATAAAATAGGGGAGAGGAGATATATAAGATAAGATAAAAAGAAAAAAGAAGTAGGTTTGCTTTATAAACGAAGCTAAGGCATCTAGCTTATTGGGAGGTAGCCAGCCTCTTCTCAAGATAGCCTCTAGAGATAATGTTAGGTTTTGATGATTATCATTTCACTGTCTAGCTATTTTAAATAGGCATTCAAGATAACTACCTTTACAGCAAAACATCCCATTTTGCTAATAATTCCTATTCCCACTTTATTGATGACTTGTACCCCCTTCATTTATTACTTCTGAACTACCCCACTACATAAAAGAACATATAACCCCATGCTGACTCTCTTGTTAATATAATTCGTCAATTCCTGCATACTAGAACCACATTATAATAGTACACGCTGATCCATAGGATTAAAAACCCATGAAGCTGATTAACATGACAATCCATTGCCTCAAGATTGGCCTTGTCCTTAAATCATGCATTGAAAGTTGAATCATTATGATCTTCCCTCTCAAAAGATGACATAGGGAGTTCACCAATGGCTCCATGTTTTAGCTTCAATACTAGATATTATGTGCATGAATAAGGGATATGATACATAGTGAAGATGATAAGAATTGGCCGGTGAAGATACAAAACAAGATAAAAAGTGTAGGTTGCTTTTTGGATGAAGTAAGACGACCTGGCTTATTGGTAGCTTGCCAACCTTTTTTCAGGATAATTTAGGGATAAAGATTATCTTTTCCATATGTCTAGCATTGCTTACATAAGCTGCACTGCATATACAACTAAGCAACCTACTCTCAATATAGCCTTAGATTGATTAGGATCAGTTTAGGGCCAATGCTGCAGGATCTCAAATAAGACGTGAAATTTGGGAATTAGGGTTGAAGTTGATGAAATCCAGAATTTGGAGTTCTAGGGATTGTGGAAGGAGTTTGGTGCTGGCGGGGGGTGGGGGGGTGGGTGAAGGGTTGCTATTGGTGGGCCTATAGGGAGAAGGGAAATAGCTGAAAAATCAGAGATGCAAGGGAAGGAGAAGAAGCAACAGAGAGGGGGGGGGGGGGAGTGCTCACATGCACATACAGGCCATGCATTGTCTTACGAACATAAACTCAATTCATATTTCCAATCCGTCTCTTCTGGTGGGGGATCACATCACTTATACAAAAAAGGTTACAAGACTCCTAAAACAAAAGTAACTCTCTTATATTCAAAACTAATTTGAATTAGATACTAAAAATAATTAGAAATCAAGTATCCTACAAATCTAGCTTCTATAATGAATAAAATTAAATGAACAAAGACATTATTTCCTCAATTAATAAAATTTCTACATCCTCGGGTTTGGTTTGGTTGAAAGCAATGCATTTGCATCTACAGAAAGTCCCCTGGTGTCGAGAGAGACTAGCCCATGAGTTCTGTTGATTGGCAATTTGGCATCCACAAATATCTACTTTCATGGGGGCAATAATTTGACGCATCTCATGGTCAACCAGTTGATGGTCATTAGCAAACCACATCTCTTCAATGGGAATCTGATCATGGGTTTCACAATCGAAATCAGACTGTCGATCAATTCTTCAATCTCAACTCTGTTTGTATGTTTATCGCTTTGATTGTTGTTTTTATTCACAATTTAATTAACATCTGTTTAGTCTTCTGACAGTTGAATCATGCTTGACATTGTACCATAGAAATTTTCACTAATAGTGGCAAAGCCCCAAAGGCCTGTTGTCAAACTAGAAAGTTTGCCTTCTATGGAATCCATTAGCTATTGAATTGAGTGAATCATGTTAATCAATCTCCGAGCAATGGGTTTGCAATAATGATGGCAAAATCGTAAATAAGTGGAACCTATAGTGGAAAATAGAATTGTAAGTAGATGAAGACACAATAAGTGTTTTAATGTATGAAGGAGGGAAGGATAACTTTGAAAACAAATAAAAATTTAGGACTGAGGCAATAAAACAAGAGGGTTATTTTCGGCAAGCTGAAAAATAAATAAAGAAAATGTCAAAAGAGGAATTGTGTGGTGGGGTCACCTGGGGGTTTGAGCTTCTCGTCTTTGAACTCGAGGACAGGCTACAAGAACCAATTATGCACTTTGGTGATTTGGTTGTCAAAGTGTCCGCATAGGCTTCTCTTCTTTGAACTAGAGGACAGGCTGCAAGCACCAATTATGCAATATGGTGATTGATAGCAATAGTTGCACAAATGTTATCACTTATCTCTGAAGAAGTTTTGTAAGTAAGGTGGGGTTGTAGATAGCCACATCCAAGCCCCTACAGAGTTGCATGGGTGACAACACTAACCTCAAGGTTACTGATAGATATTTGATCACCTATTCTATTGGTGAATTCAAGGATACAGTTCAGTGTGACCCACCCTCCTCCCTTGAAGGTCTATCATATCCATTTTGGTTGCCCATGACTATTTTATGAGAACTTTTAACATTTTATCTATGCAGGTACTTACTCTTTCAAGCACAACCTCCCTTGAAGGTCTATATTATCAATTTTGGTTGACCATGACTATTTATGAGAAGTTATAACATTTTATCTATGCAAGTACTTACTCTTTAAGCACAACAACACAGCAATGAAGTTCCTTTTTGATAAGGACCTTCCTGAAATTAAGTTCAAGAAGTGGTAGGTTTTTCCCCCTCCGGCAAGTTGTTTCAGTTGGTCTCTCTGGTCCTTTTCCAAATTCAACCACGTTAGGTTCTTTTTGGAAGAGGAGTGCTGACACAGTAGCCTTAGCTTGGCTAGATTAACATGATTCACTTTGGAAACCTAGACCAAGGTGTTAGTTTATGAAACCAGAGCCAAAGAAAGAGCAGAACGAGAGGTAAAGAAGAGAAGTAGGATGTGGAGTTGCATGAGATTGTGCTTCCCCCTCACATGCTGTTTTATTAATAGCTGAAGAGAATCTGGATCTGGGATACTTACCTAAATCTGGTTACGCTCAGTATAAAAACCCACCCCCCAACCCAAAAAAAAAAAAAAAAAAAAAAAAAAAAAAAAGAAAAAGAAAAGAAAAGGAAAAAAGAAAGAAAGAAGAAGAAGAAAAAAGAAAAGAAAAGAAAAAGGAAACAAAAAACTCCCTAAGCATTGCTTACTAGTCAAGCTAGATAAGAATAGAGAGTGCAAAAAACAGAAATTTCTAGAAACCCATGTCATTCACGTCTGTTAAGGGTCTGGTCCCACGGTACACAAGGGCTATGTTCCCCCCCTTATATAGTACTTGTTAGTATCTCCCCTCAATCTAGAGTATACATATCAAAGGCTCCAGCTTGGAACTACAAGAACATATGGTAAAGGTCTTCCTAATCTTGAGCACAAGTAGCATTAACGTCGCTGGTAAACACTAAGAGAATTTCACCCAAGATATGATCAACAGTAACTTAAAAAATCTTTGTCAAACAAACCACCCGAAAATGAGAACAAGAAGCAGTAATGAACATGAATCACATCCACAAGTGTAGCAGCAACAATCATACCAAAGGCATTATCCAAATAATGTCAGTAGTATTAAGTAGCAGTTCCGGGCCTGCGCGGGGGGTTGGGGGGGGGGCAGGGGGGAGGAGGGGCCAGGAGGGGGGAAAACGGGGGGGGGGGGGCGGGGGGGGGCTTTGGGTGGGGTTTGTTTTTTTTTTTTTACTAAACCCACCATCCAAAAAAAAAAAAAAAAAAAAAAAAAAACGCGCCGCCCCCGGCGCGGGGGGGGGGGGGGGGGGGGGGGGGGGGGGGGGGGGGGAGGGAAGGGAAAAAAAAAAAAAAAAAAGGGGGGGGGGGGGGGGGGGGGGGGGGGAGGGGGGGGGGGGGGGAGAAAGGGGGGGGGGGGGGGGGGGGGGGGGGGGGGGGGGGGGGGGGGGGGGGGGGGAACCCACCCCCCAAAGAAAAAAAACAAAGCAAACTAAAGAGAAAGTAAAGTGAAACAAAAGAAAACAAGGGAGACCAAGAGGAGGTAATATTTATAGAAGAATGAGAATAATACAAACAAGGAAAATAATGATAATAATAATAAAAGAGAAAAATAGAAGAGAAAAAAAATAAAGAAGGAGCAAAAAAATGAAGAAAAAAAAAAAAAAAAGAGAGAGAGAGAGGGGGAGAGAGAGAGAGGAAAAAAAAAAAAAAAAAAAACGCTTTTGAAGTTCACGTGGAAACAAGGTGGAAGAAAGAAAGAAAAGTGGAGGAAGGAAAGAGAAAGAAAATAAAATAAAACAAAAAATATATATATTTTGTTAACAAAAATATAGGTGGGTTGGTTATTAAGGAAAAAAGAAAAAAAAAAAAAAAAAAAGGGGGAGAGAAAACTAGAGGAATAAATAAAATCTACCAATGGCTGCATCACAAGAGTTTGTTAGTAGGCTGGATCTCCACAATGGAAGATAAAAGTGTAGCTCTAATGTCCACACAAGTAGATAGAAGTGCAGCTCTGATGTCCACACAAGTAAATAAAAGTGCAGCTCCAATGTCAACACATGTAAATAAAAGTGCAACTCCGATGTCCACACATTAGCTCGTTGCAAGAAGGCAAATAGCAGGTAATAATTCTGTTCGGCCAAAGGCAGAAATAAAGCCTCAACAAAGGTCTCTACTAGTCAAATCTAGGTTAATAAGAATAAAATAGGCAGTATAGGTTAGTGCAGACTAAGTTGCTAAGTAAAAGACAATATAGGTTATTGTGGACCAAGTAGATATGTAAAAGACAATATGGCTCACTGCAGATCAAGTAGGTTGTTGTTGTTGCTGTAGAATACCATCGTAGGATAAGATTCTTTAGCAGATATAAGTCTTCAATCTCCCCCTCATGTGTAGGCATTACATGTGGACAAATAATGACAACCAATATCTAGTCTCTCAAAGTATGAGCACCACAAAAAACACATAATAAGCAAAAGTAGCACTACTTCCAAATAGGAAGATCCCAAGCAAGAATTTCAAATTCGCCCTTTTATGGTAGACATTATCTTCATTCATCAAGCAATTACAAGCTCAAGATATAATATCCAAACTCTCCTCATGATTATCAGGTGCATGCATGTGCCAAACTTTAAAATTTGGTTCTAAGTATCCAATCAGCTAAGTTATGGATCCGTCGAAGTACATCAATCTATAATAGCAGTGGCAGCATATTAATGAAACAGATTGTAAGATGAAAAAACCAAAATATGTAGAAGGGTTTAGGAGTTACTGCGTGAAGGTATACTAGGTACCATAATTAGGTAATGGACATGGGTGCATTAGAGATAAAGAGAGGAGTAAGGGTTCAAATTAAAGGGATTAAATAGCGAATCAGCATAAAGGCAAAGGTGAGGGATGTAATGGGACAAGAAATTAGAAGAATTAAAAAGCTGAGACAATTCCGTTGTTGCGTTTATCAAAAGTCACCAAATACCACAGTACCCAAATATGCAGCCAACAACAAAGAAGGAATTGGCGAAGTTATCAACAACAATGGGAAAACCTTTTAGAAGCTGAAATTTATGGAGATAATAACCCAAAAGGAGTCCTTGATCGGCAGTTGATTAAGGTTTGGGGATAAAATGGATGGAGATATGGATTTGGACAAAAAGCAGAGTATCACCCAGCTTTGAGGTAGAGGTTCTGTACTATGCAGCAGTGTCCAGTTCGGGTTCCTATCACCATCGTAAAGAAAAACCCTTTCTTGTCAAAGATAATAACCTCAGAGTATGAAGCTAAACAATCTAACAGGCAGGGAATAACAACAACATAATAGTTGCCCAAAAACCTTCATAGAATAGAATAATAACTGGAGAGAGTGGTCAGCATGGTAGGGGCATCAAGGCACCATAATTCCTTCAAACTGGGATCCAGTCTCCCTCTAGGTAAGTGCATTAAGCCCTAAAAATCTCAATAAAATCAAAGAGGTAGTTAGGATGTGAAAGCAACTTCAGAAATTTTGGAGGAAGTTCACAAAAACAACAGTCGCAGGCGTAAAATAGGGCTATAAATAGTTTAATCCTTCATGTCATGATAGGATAAAAAGATTTAAATCATAGCTTGAACAGAAAGTACGCTTGCAAAACAGTAGCAAATAGGCAACGATGATTTGCTGCAAGTTGAATAAGAATCTCCTTGAAGACAACTCTCAAAACAGCATAAAGGAAAACCAATGTTCAAAAATTCAGCTTCATCTGATGGGTAGGATTCCTTTATCTAGAATTCAAATAAATAAATAAATAAATAATTAGGAGAATAACAGCCCAGATTAAACACCTTTGGTATAAAATTAGCATAGATCAGACAGAGAGGATTTAGTTCTTCATGTGATGGGTTGTCTGATCACATCCAAGTAGAAGACATGTAGCAAACTGCTGCACTAAGTAGAACCGGAGTTTCTAAGGACTCTCCAAATAGCAGGGAGAAAATAGCATCCCAGGAATCAGATTAAGGCTCTGATACCATGTTTTATGAAACCGTAGCCATAGAAAGAGCTGAACCAGAGGTGAAGAAGACGAGGAGAAGGGAGACTTGTAGGGGATGGCTCTCCCCTGCACATGCTGTTTTATCAATACCTAAGAATCTGGATCTAGGGTGCTTCCTAAATTTGGTTACACTCCATATAACGAAAAAAGGAAACTGATCTCCCTAAGTATTGCTTGCTAGTCAATCTACATAAAAATAGAAAGTGCAGAAAATAGATGTCTCAGAAACACATGTGAGTCAAGGCTGTGATTATAACCAATGTGCACTTCCACGGTACACAAGGGTCATGTTCCTTCCCTTACATAGTATTTGCTAACACAAGGGATGATCCTAAACTGGTTTCTGGGAAGGGTCAGAATTAGTAATATTTTATTTACTTTATTTGGTATCTTACGTATAGTTTCTTAGGTAGTCTCCGTTCTTAAAGAGTAGATTATTATGGTTAGTTCCTATTTGAAGTTTATTTCCTCCTAGTTAGGTTTCTATTTTTATCATCTATTCTAATAACCATAAGAAGTGCTCAGTGATGAGATTTGATTGCCGGAGTGGTTAAGAGACTCCTAAAATAACTGTCTAACGAAGAAACTAATTCAAATCAGTGAACTAACAACATTTAGAAAAGTCAAATATCCTGCGAATCTAACTTATGAAATAAATAGAATAAAATAAACAAAGACGTTGTTTCCCCAAATAACATAAGTTCCTAATATCCTGCTAGATCGATGACTTAAGTTGGACCGGGTTCATCCCTATTTGGAAACCCAGATGGGTATTGCTCGGTCCAAGGTAGTGCATTTGCATTACTTGTTCTGTTCAAAATCGGACAAAACTGATTGTTAGAATGCGAAGTCTGAATTGTCGGTCTTCGCAATCAAAATTAATAAGACCAAGATCTAGGTTTTAAAGGGTAGATTAGTTTCCTAACTTGGATTAGATGAAAGCGCTGTTCAGGGGATGATGTTCTCCAAAGGCTTGAGAATTTTTATGGTTGGGAAGGCTTGAATCTACAAATATTAATTCTAGTATTAGGGTTTCTAAATGGGGGTTATTGGGTTGTTATTTTCTCTTTTTCTTTTTTTTTTTTGGGTGGGGGGGTGGTTGGAACAATCTTTGGTCCACAATGCCTTAGTTAGCAATCAAAACAGATGAAGAACATAACAAGGGTATTGTTCCACATCGTTACCATTGTTGTTTCCTTCAATTTGGTGGTTGTTCCTCCGGTAGATCAACAACAAGAACAACAATAGCAGCCCACCAAAGCCTTATCCCAATTAAGTGGGGTCAGCCACATGGATCCTTTCATTAGAAGATGAAATGAGAAATGGAAAATGAAGCTGAACTATAATATTAAGAGAAAATAGGATAGCCTTCAAAATGAGGATAAACTCAGCTACAAGTTGTTAACATGAATCCTTCCTAAACTAGGTTCCTTGCGAGGTCAAACTAGGTACAAGCCCCAAGTTATGCAAGTCATTCTTCACAACCTCACCTATAGTCATTTTAAGCCTGGCCCTAGCTCTTTTAGCTCCTTCAATTGAAATTATATCAATTATATCACTCATCCTTACTAGTGTGTCCTCAAAATTCCATTGCACATGACCACTGCAGACGGGATTCTCTGAGTTTGCTGCTGATTGGGGCAACTGCCACTTCAACTGGTAAACCAGCTGTATCCAATCCAAGGTGCCCTTCTAGAATATAAGGGATGAAATTATCCTTATCAATATAAGCTACCAAATGGTTGGGAGATCAGGCACTGATATCTCCACACCCTGTATGTGTGAAGGCCTGTTGGAACCAAATCAAGGTGGGGGAATATGGTCAATTTGGCTGTGTGGATGATATGTCAACCAGGCGAAGATGGAGAATATGGTTGGGTAGGCCATGAAATCCTGTAGAGGAACCACTAGCTTGTAGTCTGTTAGCGCTAATTGAATTCTGTTCTGAAGAAGACAGTCGTTGGAAAAAGCTATCACCTCTTAATGTGTTATAAGAATTTCTTCGATTATAAAGTTTCTTCTAATTTTCCTCAATCTGATATGCCATTTGGGTTGCTTCTTCAGCATTAGACATTTGACTAGCTGCAAGTGTGGCACTAATTTGTGGACATAGGACATTGTGAAACTATGTTGCTAGGACTTCCTCCCTCTACCGAAACTCAGAATTAATGGCCAAGTAATAGAATTTGGCCTCTACTCCAAAATTGATAATCTATCTAATGTAGCCTCAATAGGATTGAGGGGCAAACAAGAACTGAAATCTGAGCCAACTCAAAATTTGGTGAGTTTGATTGAGGTTTTATGAAATCTGAAATTTGAGGCTTTTGGATTTAACAATGACATTTAGAGTTGTGGTTTTGATCAAACCATAGTAGCTGGAAAGGGTTTTGCCGTCAACAGATCAGTCAAAACTGATGGTTAGAATTTAAGATCTAAATATTGTGTCTTCCTTGTAGAAACTGGTAGGATCCAAACCAAGGTTTTAGTGATGGTTGAGGCTGACTTGGATCGAGTTAAGAGGCTCAATAGGGTTAAAACTTTAAAAGGATGGAATTGGAATATGAATGGTTTCTAGGGTTAGGTCTTCTCTAGACTTCTTTATGGACGCTGTAAATAGAAGAGATAGAGGATGTGTGGAGAAGTTGAGTTGATCTTTACCAAGTTACATACTTCCCAAGGCAGCAACTTTTGGGGCTGGTCTTGTTGATACTGCGGTCAAACTGAGGAGGGGAGGGAGGGGAAGTGAGTCAGTTTCTCACTATCTGCCACACAAAACAAACAACAATGTTTCCCCCCCCCAAATTGTGAGCCCATAGCAATCTAATCTTAGGGTTCAGATCACATGAGGGAGATCTGCTGATTGTTAACTGGTACCTTTTGTCATATGATGTGGTTTCTGGGCTAGCTGCATCTTATTAAGAGGGCTAGGGCTCTTGCTTACATGGAGTAACTCTTCTGCTAATTCAGTTGCAGGAAAAGAACCCTGCATCATTGGTGTTTAGGCTCTTTACTCCCTGATAGTTATTCTTTCCAGCCACCATCCTGGACCATGTTGGCCCCCTTATTAAAGAAACCGTGGTACACTCCCTCATTGATGTGGTGTTGGAGGGTCCACCAAACTAGTGGCATTAGAAACTGTCTCCCTTAGATATCCAATGGTTTGCCTAGGGGTTGGGGGGGGGGGGGGTGGTTATGACATGGCATATGGCACTTACCTGTCATTTAGCTTTCTCATAGTGCTCTTTCTTGTAGACTTCAAGTGCTGTACTATACTTTTTCATATTCTTCTATAGTTGCTATGGCATCTAGGTGACCCAAAATACTGGAGGGGCCATGCATGCAAGGTGCCTGAATGCCTGACGTCACATAGGCAATGTCCTGAAAATTGTTCTCTTACAAAATTTTCTCTAACCAGAAAAAAAGGGCAATTAGTATTCAAGCATATTAGTTTCTGGTTTCTTGAACAATTCAAGTTAGCTTTTGGATCTGTTCAGGTCCTGCAAATTACTTTCTTTAAAAAGGCAATTGCTGTTGTATTGTAATGAATTTCTTTTAATTTTCTAGGTGTCAGTTTCGTAAGACAACTTTCTAATTACATGTTTTTCATTTTTCATGTAAAACCAGACAGATTTTCTTCGTACTGAAGCTACAATGGATCAGCAAGCTCATGGACAGCCCCATGCCATGGGAGTAATTGGTGGTGGAGCTCAAATGCCATATGGTATGAATCAGTATCAAGCTACCCAAATACTTGGGGCCAATACCTCTGGACCAATTGCAACATCTGTACAGTCTCCCGCTCAGGCAGCAAGTTTCACGGGCTCCCCTGCTCAGCTTGCACAACACCAACTTGCTTATCAGCAAATACACCAACAGCAGCAGCAGCAACTGCAGCAACAACTCTCGTCCTTCTGGACCGAGCAGTACCGAGAAATTGACCAGACAACTGATTTCAAGAACCATAGCCTGCCACTGGCAAGGATTAAGAAGATCATGAAGGCTGATGAGGACGTACGAATGATATCTGCGGAGGCACCTGTCATATTTGCCAGAGCCTGTGATATGTTCATCTTGGAGTTGACACTGCGTTCTTGGAATCACACAGAAGAGAACAAGCGACGGACACTCCAGAAGAATGACATCGCAGCAGCAATCACCAGGACTGATATCTTTGACTTTCTGGTTGATATTGTGC
The DNA here is from genome assembly GCF_041222555.1 of Hakea prostrata. Lineage (NCBI taxonomy): Eukaryota > Viridiplantae > Streptophyta > Magnoliopsida > Proteales > Proteaceae > Hakea > Hakea prostrata. Next base: position 30,455,184 of record NC_142600.1, read on the forward strand.
CCCGAGAGGATCTGAAAGATGAGGTGCTTGCATCAATGCCCCGAGGGGGGACCCTGCCGGTTGGATGTACAACAGACGCTCTTCCTTATTACTATATGGCACCTCAACATTCACCACATGTTGGAACTCCAGGGATGATCATGGGTAAGCCTATGGTGGATCAGGCAATGTATTCTCAACAGCCTCGTCCTTACATGTCTCAGCAGATGTGGCCTCAACCACCACAGCAGCAGCAACCACCGATGGATTCTTAAGAGTGAGATGAAACACTTTTTAGTGGATTACTATACTCCTTTCAGTGAATAGTTTGGAAACAGTGTGAGTGAGCAAACTATATTCTTGTTTGCTTGTCTTTGGAGTACATGTGACTCCAGTGGCTAACAAACATAGATGAAACTTGAAAGCTTGGCATTTCGTTTATGTCAATCTTGTTTACCTTTACTATAGATAATTAGTCCTTTTTATATTTCGGTTTACATCACCGCTAGGTTCCTTTGTCAAATCTGTTCCTGTGAAGCATCTATATTTGAGGAATAACATATTTTCTTGTGGAATGAGGGTGGCTGTCTAATATTTGATCTCATTTCTTTTAGTTTATGAATAAATAAAGGTTGCTTGTAACATCTCAAAACAAATCATGATTAGGTGACACTTGAATAGTGTTGTGTTGCCATTGATAATTTGTGTCTGTGTGCTTGCATCTTCTTGTTACCAAAATGTTGAGGTTGGAAGTTATGGTCTTCTCTTGTTTGCCCTTTGTTTCTGGATTGGGTGATATCTGCCATCTTGGCTTCCTAGTTTTTTTATTATTTTTTTTTCATTGTTCTTCTTGCCTGTTTTCTGTGTTTGGGGCCTCTTGGTGTGCTCCCTTCCCTGTATTACACACTCCATGCTTGTTCTATATTTTTTTCCTTTGCTGTTGGTATGTCTGAATTTTCACATGGGGTGTAGAGTGAGCATCTCTTTTAGATTCTATTTTAGTTATTTATCAGGACCATTTGGGTTCTAGCCCATAGCTGATGCACCTGTTTCAAGGATAGATCAAGGCCTCAAATTCCCATCACATCAATAGTCACAGTTTACCACATGCTTAGATCCTATGTTATCTTTTCATACTGATGTTAAGACATCAAAGAATCCAAATCCTGGTATTGTTTCCGGTTGTGACAACGCCAGTCTTCTACTAAGCCAACCATGCTGGCGCTTTGCTCTTCATAAGTACGAAGTCAGCCTATAATACTTCCCAGAGAGTTGGGAAGGGAAGATAGCAAGAGAGTTTTGAAGAATGAAAGTTGTGTTGGTTCCAGAACTCTCTTAAAAGGCTAGCAAACTCACATGCTTAGTACCTTGTCACAGTGAGGCTGTTTCTATTTATAGGCACCTCAATGTGCAAAGAAGGGCTAGGATTTGTATGAGTGCCCTCCATCCAATGGCAGAGAACTTTTTAGTGAAAGATATTTTCTACAGCCCCTAGATATTCTAAGACTAGGATTCTAGATTTTTACAAGGATCTAGATATCTACAAGGGTCCTAGATAAGAAATATCTAGTCTTCCTCACAAACACAGAACCTCCTAGATAATCTTAGCCCAATGTATGTCAATGGGCTAGACCACCTAGGCCTTACAAATTATGCCCATGGACTTTGTGGAAAGCCCATGGGCCTTTATTTGGCGGGCTATGGCATTCTCCCCTGCCTAAGCCAGCGACATCCCGTTGTGTCTTCTTCGTGAAATTTGCTGTATTTATTATTGGATTTGCCATAGAGAGTTTGAATGTTCTGAACTTACCTCACTCTCAGGTAGCCCTTTCCAGTTGACTAAGTAATCCTTTCTAGGAGGTGCGCATTTTTGAAAAACTCCATCTATGATCTTATATTCAGAATCCTTATTATAGGAAGTAGTGACACTCATTGGTGCTCTTGCTGACATTCCACAGCTAGGGTCCTCCCATCTCCTCAATATGGCTTGAGCACGCTTGCAGGAAAACTGGGTGAATTTTGAGCTTGGGAGGTGAGTGTAATTCATCGGAACCCTTATTACCTTCCATCTGATTTTGAAGGGGCCTTAGTATTGACGGACCTACCATTGTGCACCTTCCTTAGGGACTTGAATTTTTGAGATAGAAACTTCGTAAATACCAAGTTCCAACTTTGATGTTTGCTAGACACCTGTCATTGCCAGCCCATTTCATCTTCTTGGTGACTGTCTTACGACTTGGCCACATACACCTTTTCTTGGCACTCCTTGGCAGAATTGAATGTTGAGGGATTTTTCATCATGCGACTTGTCATCATCGTGCATGGCATCAGTGGTTGTTTCCCTGTGGCAATCACTGATGAACTTGGTTTATTGCTTCACTTCTTGGGAGATTGTAAGAGAATTGGGCCACATCAGGCAAACTAGACTCAGTCTCACTGGTTGGTGCCAAGCTCCACCTCCCTCCTAGGTGGAAGCCTATTGGGTAGTTTTGGGGGCATGACAGCTTTAAACTCTTCAAGGGCCTTCTCTATTGGCTTGGGTAACACCTTCTAAGAGCATATTCTTTTTCCTCCAATACTGCTACCAATTAAGTACTCTCTCCCTTCTTTACTGCTTTCTCCGATTGCATTGGATAACTAAGTCTATGTAATTCCTTGTTTCCTTGAATTGTGAACCTTTTTCCATGATGCATACTATGCTAATGAAGGGCATTAGTATGGCCTTAAGGCCCTTACTCACCTTAAGAATTCTAAACCTGACCCCATTTGAAAACCGTCCTCAGGCACCACCAAGAAGTCTATAATGTCTTTCTACACCCCGCTGGCCATTTTAACCCTTCGAGCAATAACACTTGGGAATTAACGACCTTGAGCCATCCTCCTACCTTGGACAGTGTTCATCCAAGCCTCTTTGCCTTCTTCATCGATACAAAGTTTTGCATAGAACCTATATCAGCCATGGCCAGTGTTGGTTTGTCATTGGCATGTGCTTCCACGTACATCAAACCATTTTTTAACAGGTAAGTGCCTTAACCTCTGGTTTGGCCTTAATGGCACCAAGTTGTTTTAGGGACCCCATATGTCCCTCGTTCCCAGTCTTTCTTTTTTTTTGAGCAACACATTGAGAGCCTTGGTCTTAGGGCAATCTCTTGCCCAATATGGCCCATCACAAAGGAAGCCCTTGTCCTTGGATGCGAACTTATTCTTCTTATCCTGTTGAGATTTGCCTCCCTACTTGAAGGGAGCTTGGTCATCTTCCTTAGAATGATAGGTCTCGACCCTTTGTCTCCCCCACCTTTGCTGGCATGCCCCTTCTTAGCCTTAGAGAGCTCTTATCTCTTGAATTCACCAATGACTCTGCCACTACTATGGCCGATGCAAGATCTTGTATACCTCGATGTTATAACTCTTGCGAGTCCCAGCCTTGGAGATCATCGATGAAGTCAAAGAGAAGTTCTTCCTCAATCATACTTGGGACCTCTAGCATAAGTTTAGAAAATTCGTCCACATTGTCCCGAACAAAACCTGTGTTTTTAAGCCTTTTGATACTTCTCCTAGCCAAGAAAGCTACATTGTTAGATAAGATTGTTTCTTAAGCTCTTTCTTAAAGGCATCTTGTGTGTCTAGGTACGCATACCTCTTGGCATGTCAAGGTGCCTCCTCTAGCATAGAGTTGTATTAGAGAGATAAAGTGTAACAGTCTTTGTTTTTGTTGGTTTGTAGTAGCTCCTTCGACTATCACCTTTCTACATGTAGCTCAATCCACACCCATCTCCTCAATGCAAGCCTCCACCTTGGCCATCCTCTCCAACATATAAGATTTAAAGGCATCAAATTGTTGTTGTTGGTTGTATGTCATGGGGTTGAGAGCTCCATTCGACCTTCTAGCTCCTCCCTACTTTGCTCTCAACATTGAGACACTTCCTCACCTTGGCCATTGCCAACTCTAATCGAGCTACACATGGCTGCATAACCTTGCTAACATCGACGAGCGTGTCCTTGCCCTTTGCTTCTCATTGTTGGGATTTGTCTCCCTTCCATGTACGTACTTGCTGGACACCATGTCTTGGACTTCGAATCCACTAGCCATGAAGCTTATCCCACAAGCTTGGCCTCCTTGTAACTGAACCTCCGATACCAAGTTGTCACAGCCATGGTCTTCTACCAAGCCAGTAGTGCCAGCAGTTACCACTCAACTACTAAGTCAGCCTATAATGTCTCTAAGAGTTTGAAAAGAGAAGATAGGAAGACTAGAAGAGAGTTTTGAAGAGTGAAACTTGTATTGACACTAGAACTAACAAGGCTAGGAAACTCACATGCTTGGTGTCTTGCCCCAGTGAGACCACTTCTATTTATAGGCATCTCAACATACAAAGACGGCTAAGATTTGTACAACTGTCCCCATCCAATGGAAGATAACTTTTTAGTTAAAAGATATTTTCTGGAGTCCCTAGATATTTCAAACACTAGGATTCTAGATTTTCACAAGGATCAAGATATTTTCAAGGGTTCTAGTTAAAAGTCTTCCCTCAAATATAGAACCTTCTTGATAATAGGCTAATCTTATCCCAGTACACATCTATGGGCTAGACCATGTAGGCGTTTCGAGTTAGGCACGTAGACCTTGTGGTTTAAGCCCATGGGCCTTGAGGGTTTAGCCAGTTGCCCTTCCAAGCTAGTCCTGTGGGGCCTATATTTGATGAGCTGCGACATCTTGCTCCTAACATGCAGAGTAAATATGTATTCCTAAATCTTTGCCTCATTCCTCGAGTCTTCAACATGCACTTTTGCATATTTTTGCTGTGACGACTTGAAGCTCCATATGAATGCTTTACAAGGTGTGTTGGCTTCTACAGCATGTGATGAGGTTTTGCTCTCTCTCCATAGTGTTTTTTAGGGAGCTACTTCATTTGAGGCTCGACTCTTCAATGAATCCTTATTTAATCAAAGAAGCATGATCGAAACCAAAGCCAAATGCTTATTATATTTGTGTTTATTGACTATTTGGTAGCATGGAGTGCTGTTATTTAAAAAATGTTACCTTTTCTACACTCTTTATCTTGTGCATAAACCCTTATTGTTTTCAAGTTTCTTCTTCACTGTCACCATTTTGGGAGGTCTTGTAATTCCTTTCCTGTTGTTGATTTGAGTACAACCTTAGTGTGTCCCAACATAACCCAATAAGCAAGTGCAATGACTACTGTAAGGGGCCTGTGGAGCTGCTTTATCTGGGTGTCTTCTTGCTTTTGTCCTGGAGATTTAAGCCCTCTGTTAAGTAATACTTTTCTATGATAGGGTGGTTCATATGTTGGGATCATAGACTTGAAATAATGTTGCTAGTGTCTTCCCCATCTTGATCATCTTGAAAACTTTGATTTGTATCATATTAGGAATAGTAGGACTATCAGAATATCAACTAATCTGGGACTCCTGGGGTGGTTCTCTTTCTAAGTAATGCCTTCATGGAGGTTTCAGGTTTGCTTAGTAGATGTCAATTGGAATGTTAATTTTGTTTGTTTCATGCTTCTATTACTTCAACTACTGTCAAATACTTTGGTGAAAACCTTGAATGCTATCTACAAAGTTTATTGCCCTGTGAGCGTTACTGATTTGAATAATCATACTCTGATAATCCGTTCAAGTGAATTAGAAGACGGAGATTTTTTTATTTTTTTATTTTTATAATAATTATTATTATTGTTGGATATCATATTAGACTGGTTTACCTGGAAAAAGTAAGATCTGGGATTCCTGGGTTGGTTCTCCTACTAGAGTAATGCCTTCATGGGGGTTTCAGGTTTGCTTAGTAGATCTCAGTTGGAATGTTAATTTTGTTTACGTTTGTTTCATGCTTCTGTTACTTCAACTACTGTTAAATACTTTTGGTGAAAACCTTGAATGTTAACTACAAAGTTAACATGACACGCAATCCAACTGGGATATGTTAAATGTTGCCCTTAACTTTGTTTTTATCTTTTTTTTATTTTTTAATGGAAAAGAAGGGAACTTTGACAAGGAGATGACATCTAGCAACTCTGGTACTGAGATGTGTTCATACTGAACAAACCCTTGTTGAGAGAGGAGTTAGCAAACTATTCTAATTGCATCATTAGATCCGTGGACCAAGTTTGTTACAATGAAAAAGTGAACGAATTTCAGTACTGATTTGAGAAGAATCACGTAGTTTCTAGAGTTGAAATTTCCATTTTTATACTTCATTTCAATGTAATTGCTTCTACCCAATGTAAGATTTGGGTATAGGGTTTCGGTTGATCAAAATTTGGCTGTCATGTGCTGAGGATGAAATGTGAGTTTTATAGCAGGGTAGGGTTTCGGTTTATCAAAATCCAATCCTTTCCAAAACTCCATTCTTCTGCATGCTAAACTGAACTCATGATTTACCAACAAAAAAGAACCCTGGATTTGGTGAAGAAGAAACCAGAGATATGTTGATTATTCTTCTTTCTTTTTTTCTTTTGGTGGAGTGATTTGGGTGATACCCTGGGTGAAGGAAGAAGATGGGTGAAGGGGGAATCTCTTCGTTCACCTGTATGGTTTTTAAGAATAGGGTATGGGGGTAGTTTTGTAAAACTATATTTATTGATTGTTAAGGGAGCATTTTGGTCCTATAACCTTAAAGATTTAAATTCAATAAATGGCTACTCCCAGTCAAGGTATGCAATGTCGTTGATATATTGCCAAAATTAGGCGATATATCGTCGTGTCGGTAGGATCTGACACAACACAAGGGGTTCACATGGGGTTTGCCAAATATCAGTGATATATCAACAACGGTCGAAAAAGCGATATATCGTTGATTTCTTGCAATATTTCGAGAAACTTAGCGATATTTATTTGACTTTCGATCGAATTTTCCGGCGATTTTCACTCGATATTTTGCCATTTTCCTTCTCTTCTTCAAAGGTTCTTAGACGTTCTCTCTCCTGTTTCTTGCATTATAACTTTATTTTGATTCGATCTTCAACATCTACTAGTAGATCTTGCTTCGTTATTGTCAGCTATCACGTTGTTTGCATCGATCAAGCGGGATTTCACAAATTTGCAATTTTTTTCACCTTGCAGGTAGCCATTGTTCTCCAATTAATTTTTGACAAAATGCATGCTATAATATTGTTGGATGGTTATGAAATTAAAGTATGTTGAACGCCGTGAACCGATGTATGAACTCACATAGTCGAATTTTTTTTCACATAGTAATTTATTTATTTATTTTTGGGTGTAAAAAATTGTATTTTTCTACATTATGGTAATGGTAAGAGTATCCCCTCCAGTGATCATACCATGGTACGACAATGGTTATTATGAGCATGGTCTCTTGGAATTAGAGTCAGTTGCTGAGTTCATATTTGAGTGGCAGATAGGCCCACCATCTGCAAAATCACTAGCACCAGCAATATCACCACCCCCTCTATAGCACCTTCTTTGGACCTATTCTCACTTCCCTCACATGGGAGTTCTCTTGAAAGCAAAAGGTGACCACTATAGAGCTGTAGTTTAGGACTATTTGGACAAATCAATATCAAATGGAAGGGAATGAGTATGTAAATCGGTTGGGGGAGAAGATGTTTGCTACTATGGGTATGACATCGGAGACTCAAGAGGAGATGGATCTATGTACTTGCTTAAATTGCTATATTTCTATACTTCCATTGTATCTTGTATCTATATGACGACTGACTTCACTAGTTGTATATTTTTATAATAAATTGTAGACTTTAGTACTACTCTTCACTGGTAGTGTGCTTGTGCTCTCTTTACATGTTTATACTAGTTTATATGAGTTTTCTAGGCTTCCAATTTTGCCCACGTACAGTTGGGTATTGTCTTGATCAAGAACATTAGTTTAGGTGATATTTTAGGCCAAAATAATGCTCCTAGTGTGTTTAGGCCTCAAATTAGGTTGGACAACAAAATTCAAGTAAAAAAATATCCTAAATATCCCTTGAAACTGGGGGTCAAATTTTCACCAAAATCAATCCAAATGTCGGCGAAATTTCAAGGTATTGGTGGTGTTGACAGCTATCGACACCCCTTGTGTCTGCGACATTTCGCACCTTGCTCCCAGTGTTAGAGACCCCCATACCTAGATGTAAGGTTTTCCACTAAGAGGACGCAATAAGATTTAGGCTTCATTGAAAAGACCATTATGTGAATTTCTAAATAAATAAATAATAATAATAATTATAAAAAATGATATTTTAACATCTTATTCCTCTACATTAAAATGATTTTTTTTTTGTGGTAAAAGAATTTACTAGAGATTGAGATAAAGCTCTGGAGAAACAAATTTAAGAAGTGGAAAGGAGCAGCACAATGACAAAGCCCTCATTGCTAAGGAATCCATAAGAACATTGGAATCCCTTGGGAACATGAAGAAAATTACAAACTAAAAATAAGGATTTCACATGCAAGACATCATCCAAAACCAACTTCACCCAATATGGAAGAGATCCACGGCTAGCATCTAAGTATTCTACCACTTGCCGATTATTCGAGAACACCTTGAGATGGTTGTATCCTCTGTCCAACGCACCAGCAAGATCCTCCCCCAAATAAAGTCCCATCAAAGCACCAAGGCATGGAGGTAAAATAATAAAGTATCAAGAACAAGAGAGCACATTAAGAAAGCTGAAACTTCTGGGCGCATTACTGCAGTCACTTTTCTCTAAGAAATAATTCACCCCATTGCTATAGCCTATAGGGTACCAATGAACCATCTCCCAGACAGGGGCAGACCTATGCAGGGCCAAGGGGGGCCATGCCCCCCTCCCCAATATTGAGAACAATTTTTAAAAGTACATTAATGAGTACAAACATTATTCGTAATTAAAAACTAATTCTTCAATCACTATTTATTCTCCCCGCTCTTCTGTCTCATATTTTCTTCCTATTTATTCTCTTTTGTTTCTATAAATGTGGTTAAAGGAAATTTTTGAAAAAACTTCTTATTAGGTATCTAAAAATCAAAATGTCATTTATATAAGAAACTAACTCTTCAATCCCTATTTATTCTCTTCTATCTCCTCTCTCATCTCTCCTCTATTTTTTCTATTTATTCTCTTCCTTTTCTATAAGTGTGAATAAAGAAAATTTAGAAAAAAAAATCTACTCCACAATTAGGCACTCTTTCTCTTTCTCAATTTATTTATTGTTAGACCTGTAAACGGATCGGATCGGATACACTAGTATCCGAATTCGAATCTGATTAGCAAATCCGCTATCCGGAAAAAATTTAGATAAGGCATCCGAATTTGAATCCGAAACTTTATTGGATATCCGATAATAATCCGATCCGATAAACTATCTGATTATTGATTGATAATTGTCACTTTTTTATATTTTTTATTATAAATTTCTAATTTCCGATTACCGAATACCGCTATCCGAATCCGATTATCATCCAATTTTTAAAGAAAAAAATGTTAAATACTTTACTCTATCCGGATAATTTTTTATCCGGATATTATCCAATCCGATAAGCAATTATCCGAATCCGAATTCGGTTGCTTAACGGACGGATACGGATATTTTACAGTAAGAAAAATTCCGGATACGGATACCCTTAAACGAATACGAATGCGAATTCGGAGGCGGATTTCGGCTATCCATTTACAGGTCTATTTATTGTTTCTCTTTTTCTCCTCTTTTTGTTATTCTTTTTATTTGATTTTATATTCTATGTTTCTTTATTTCTTCTTCAATTTTTGTTATTTGATTTTGTATTGTGAATAAAATGTCTATAGTTAGTAAGTAACTAATTGCCATTGGTTTACATCTCTTATTTAAAAAAAAAAATTTGGTTTACATCTCCTACCAAAGAAAATTTTGGTTTGCATCTAACTTTTTAAGGTTGAAGTCATGTGTATATATTTTTTCTAAATTGTTGCTTTAATTTTACCTATATTTTATCGGGGAAAAAAAATACCATTATCAATAATTTACATTTTTTTCAATATATGTGTGGGCCCCACAAAATATATATGAGTCTATTATTTAATATAATAAAATAATTTAGAGGTGGGATCTCAAATGAGTCTTATAAGAGCCCACATAATATGTGTGATAAAAAAGCATTAGTGCTTCTCTAACAGGAAGGTTATTTGGCTTTCATTCTTCGGCCGCCCCCGATATTGTATCCTGGGTCCGCCCCTGCTCCCAGGATACAAAAAGGCTCAACTTGAAGTTGATTTTCCCAAATTTTGCAAAGCACTAACAAAACTCCGAAACAAAGAGAATTTTAGATTTTCTCCTTAAGTTTACTGTTCAGCTGGAGGATATTCATAGACATTGAGGTGTCTATACTGAACAATTCATGACTCTATCCGTATAGATGCACCTCTCCGTAGGGATACCAATGCCGATGTTCAGATCTACGCCGTCGGATCGTTCGGCTGCACAATCTGACGGTCCATATTGAACCGTCAATTCCATCATCCTGATCTATAGTTGAACAAAATATATGGTTCAGATTTGATCTTACTTGGAGCGTGTTAAGTACTAAGTGCGCCAAAAGTGCTTAAACAACCCACGGCATGCGTGTTCGAACGGTACCATGTCCTCGCTCGTACACTGCACATGCATTAGCATGTCTTATTCTTATAAATCAAAGCTAATAGGCAACACATATTAATTAACTAAGATTCTGACTTCTCAGTTTCTGATATGAAATTAAATAAAGAAAACACTTTCCTAAAATAAATAATGAAAAAATTTACACACTTTATCACACCCACACTTTTACAAGGATGAAGCAGCACTCAAGGAAGGGTTGAAGGGTTTAGCTGATCGATCATCCACAGGGTTGGAGAGTACATGTGTGAGTATGTGTCGCAGCAAGGAACTAATCACTTGACAGAGAAGAGAACTCACCGAAGCACCCCAAGCCAAGCCAACGGTCATGTCCAAGATAAAAGCTCAGCGGGAGCTTAAGGATCTTGTCACCATCCTCTGGAACCATAAAGACATTTAATTTAAAACATCAGAATTTCAAGTCATTCGGTCCTCTAATTAATAAGTTGAGAGATCGAAGTTATCTCTAGCGTCTCAAATCTTGACTTGGGTGAGCAGGGATCATTCACATCCAATTATCCTTCCAAGGAACTACCATTAATCCTCTCCCTGAAACCAAACCCAACCCAATCCCTCTTGAACAGCCTCCTTGCCCCACATTGGACTCCGCCCACCCCAACTCGTACTGAAGCTTTTTTGCATGTTTCGGTTCTGAGAAATAAGTGCAATATTTCTCTCAGATTTCTCAAGTCCATGTTATCTAGATTCTGGTGTGCACATTTACTCACTAAAGCGTTTATGAAGATACAAACTCTGACCATTCTAGATCTCTCAAATAGAAAGTCATAGAATATAAAACAATGATACACAATAATCCAACCTCGATCGGCAATCACTAACCTTAGAAGCTCATCACTACTTCCACTGACCAGATCAAGATTGTTAGTGACAAGGAGAAGTCCATCCTGCAAAGCATACATACCATCATAGAAGGAAGACACCCAGAGAAACATTTCACTGAACTGTTTGTCTTCCTTTTTTCTTCTTCATACTTTCAAATGCTCCATGTAAAATAGTATTGTCATACTCCATCCACAACAAGAGGTGGAATTTTTGACTTCCGTGCATGCTTCATTATCTCACTAACACAGTCCCAGAGAAGTAATACCAAGTAATGTAGTACATCAATACAGGAAGTAAAAATAAAAAAATTGAAACCGAAGTAGAAACCAAAAAGAATATAGAGAATCCTTTGTTCAAAATAAAGAGTATAGAAATGAAAGTGAAGATCAGAAGAAGGAAAAATGAGAACAGGAAGCGGTGTGTTACGACCCCGGTTAGGGGTGGATCTTATTAGAGGGATAATTGTGGAGAATATTGAGAATTAGATGATTAATGAAGGTTAGTAGGGTCATTACAATAGGAGGCCTATTGTGGAGAATATTGAGAATTAGATGATTAATGAAGGTTAGTAGGGTCATTACAATAGGAGGCCTAGCATATAAATGTAATACGGTGTGGCATTGAAGGGGATATGAAGAATATTGTTCTTGTCTCTTGTCTCTCTCTTGTCTCTGTGTTCTTCTTCTTCCCCAACCCTGTTTCTTCTGAAATCTGTCCCTAACCCTTTTAAATTTCTTCTTTACCTCAAGATACGGGTTCGTATCATTGGTCCGACCTACCGGATCCCGAGAACGGCGAAATGAAGCTCAATTCATTCCAAGCAGAAATGGCAGAGCAGAGGACTCTCTTGGCAGAGATCCATGCGCTTCTCTCATCGATAAACAAGCGACTCGATCAGTATCTTTCGCCAAGTTCATCTTTCCAACCATTAGCCTCAATAGAGCCATTCCCAATCAATCAGCACCATCAAGCGCAATCCACTGGCATTCATACAACTTTACAGGGAAGAGCCGTGGAGGTAGATACATCGGTAGTGGCGGTGGAGCAACTCAAGAAACCCCAAGATGTCAACCTTGTTTCGAAGGGGGTTCAAGGGGATTCGAGCATCATGACAATGGAGTATCGACCACTGTTGCTTGAGGACGGAATAGGGAACCCTATAGGGGTTGAATCGCCGGCGATAGAAGTTGAGAAACCCCAAACTAAAACCTGCGATGTCATTTTGATGCCAGAAATATCAAACGGCGATTCGCTAGGTAGGGGCGTGATGGCTATCGAGGAGAAAGAGGGAACACAAATTCAATATGGCAAAAGGTTTGTGCAGGCAGATCCAGGACCGAGTGCAGGGATCGCCTCAGTATTCATTGATTTTTCCCTAGTGGCGTTGGATGACAGCACAAAATCTCAATCAGAGGTCGCATGGACTGGGTGGAAACTTCCTGAGCCGAGCCGAAGAATAGCAAAGCGATTTGCTTTAAAAGACGTTGATCATTCTTCCGCAAAGATCAATGCAAAAAGGTGCGGTGGAGAGGGCAGTTCTCCGGCGCGGCATCGCCAGGTGTGGCAACAACGGGAGACGCCAACATTGGTGATGTCTTCCCGAATGGGTGTGAGGGTGTCCATGTTGGAGGGTGGAGTACAGTGGCATCATTGGAAACGGAAACGGTGGCGATCGATGAATTGCTCAGGCCACGATTCAACACCATCCTCTGATAAAGAAGTAAAGTTCCTCGGCAAGGCGGCTGCTGCATCTCACTACAACCCCAATGTTGTTGCAGGCGGTGAAAAGAGATTAGAAGGGTCAACCGGATGGATTGGTATTGGTTCGAAATTAGGGTGAGCATCAATTGGAGTGTTGTCACCACCAGTGCTGCAAATTTCTCAACAATAAAGTTGGATTATCTACAAGTTATGGTGGCTTCTAAAAAGAGAAAACCTTCTTTACCTGGAAATGGAGCTGGGTTACATGCAAATAGGTCCACGAAAGAGAGGTTTGATAGAGGTTTACCCAAGGGGTATTTTGAGGAGGATGAAGTGCGTGTTTGTATTGTAACTTGTGGTCTCTGCCCCGGGCTTTGCACGATCATTAGTGAAATAGTGAGTAGCCTTCACCACGTGTATGGTGTGAATGCATTATCGGCGATAGAGGGTGGAGACAGGGGATGTTGTGAGAATGCACATAAGCTGTTTGTGATATTGCCCGAGAGAGATCTCTTGACTTGGAACTCTATAATTAATGGGTTCGGTCTTAAGGGATGGCCCAATGAGGCTTTGGGGCTTTGCAGGAATATGGGCTTGGAGGGTATTGAACTAGATGGTTCCACCATGGTTAGTTTGCTTATTGCTTGTGTTGAGCATGGAGCCTCAGCCTTGGGTAGGAGGAGACATGTCTATATGCTAAAGGTTGGATCGAGCAGTAATTTACGTGCTGGCAGTGCCCTTATAAACATCTATGCAAAACAGGGAGGCATTATTGATGCATATGGCTCAATTTTCGAAATGGAGAGAAGGAACATTGAGTCTTGGGTTTCCTTGAGTGTTGGCTTAAACAGTGGGTGTGGCACGGAAGCAATTGAGCTCTTCGTGAAGCTGGACAGGGAGGGAGTGATTCCTACTAAGATCACCTTCGTTTGTGCCTTACATAAGATATCTTGAATTGCAAGAAGCATCTAGCAGTGATCTCCAAATACTTGAAGCAGGTGCCATTGACATGTTCTCAATAAGAATTGTAGCTGCATTGAGTCGCCCAAAAGAGCCAAGAAAATCCACCATGCAACCATAGTGTTCTTGAGTGGCCTGATATACCATAAGTGAACCAGTTCCCATGCTTAGAGTATGCACTGTAGATTGAGTCCCATGATAAGATTTTTTTTTTTTTTGCAGCTTGTAGATCAATCAAAATCTCATAGTAGAGATTTGCAGCAAGTTCAAATGCATCCGCTCCACCGGGGTCTTTGTAGTTCCTCTTCGAATCTTGAATCATCCTTACAAGAGTCCAACATCTGCTGTACTTCTTTATGGGAATGAATCTGTAGGCATGAACAAAGATTTTCTGCAAAACCTCTACAACAGAAATCATCTGCTGAGTCAGCCACCTTTCAAGTCCCTCTTCCATCTTTTCACTCAGGATAAACCATGTAAAACCAGGACACCAAACCGGTTGCGGACCATGTATAATAGATGTATCAGTTGCTAAAACACATTGCATGTCAGCAACCTGTACCCATAGACTTAATCCTATGGTGATAATACCAGTATATAGAGCTGGTATACCTGAAAATGCAACTACCCAGTTCCACGCCATGCTCAATGTCAAAGATGTTGGATCCATTTCTAGTATGTCACCAGCCCATTTACTAATAAAATACCAAATTGTGGAAAGTAAGTCAAAAATGCTGCCCCCATACCCAGAAAGTGGTAAGAAAATTTTACTTTCTGTACTCCTTGAAATATGTTCTGTTTGAAGCATATGAGCACCGAAGAATTTCAGAGTATTCCGAACGCACAGATAAGAGCAACTGGACTCCACCAGTCCGCAATGAATGTAAGTATGTAAGGCACAAATGAAGGTGATCTTAGTAGGAATCACTCCCTCCCTGTCCAGCTTCACGAAGAGCTCAATTGCTTCCGTGCCACACCCACTGTTTAAGCCAACACTCAAGGAAACCCAAGACTCAATGTTCCTTCTCTCCATTTCGAAAATTGAGCCATATGCATCAATAATGCCTCCCTGTTTTGCATAGATGTTTATAAGGGCACTGCCAGCACGTAAATTACTGCTCGATCCAACCTTTAGCATATAGACATGTCTCCTCCTACCCAAGGCTGAGGCTCCATGCTCAACACAAGCAATAAGCAAACTAACCATGGTGGAACCATCTAGTTCAATACCCTCCAAGCCCATATTCCTGCAAAGCCCCAAAGCCTCATTGGGCCATCCCTTAAGACCGAACCCATTAATTATAGAGTTCCAAGTCAAGAGATCTCTCTCGGGCAATATCACAAACAGCTTATGTGCATTCTCACAACATCCCCTGTCTCCACCCTCTATCGCCGATAATGCATTCACACCATACACGTGGTGAAGGCTACTCACTATTTCACTAATGACTGTGCAAAGCCCAGGGCAGAGACCACAAGTTACAATACAAACACGCACTTCATCCTCCTCAAAATACCCCTTGGGTAAACCTCTATCAAACCTCTCTTTCGTGGACCTATTTGCATGTAACCCAGCTCCATTTCCAGGTAAAGAAGGTTTTCTCTTTTTAGAAGCCACCATAACTTGTAGATAATCCAACTTTATTGTTGAGAAATTTGCAGCACTGGTGGTGACAACACTCCAATTGATGCTCACCCTAATTTCGAACCAATACCAATCCATCCGGTTGACCCTTCTAATCTTCTTTTCACCGCCTGCAACAACATTGGGGTTGTAGTGAGATGCAGCAGCCGCCTTGCCGAGGAACTTTACTTCTTTATCAGAGGATGGTGTTGAATCGTGGCCTGAGCAATTCATCGATCGCCACCGTTTCCGTTTCCAATGATGCCACTGTACTCCACCCTCCAACATGGACACCCTCACACCCATTCGGGAAGACATCACCAATGTTGGCGTCTCCCGTTGTTGCCACACCTGGCGATGCCGCGCCGGAGAACTGCCCTCTCCACCGCACCTTTTCGCATTGATCTTTGCGGAAGAATGATCAACGTCTTTTAAAGCAAATCGCTTTGCTATTCTTCGGCTCGGCTCAGGAAGTTTCCGACCGACCATATTCTCCACCTGCAACTATGTCCAACCCAAACCATATTCTCCACCTGCAAGCACCGGAATCCCAATTAAACGTTTATCCACAACTGAAATGGTACAGCGAAGGGAACGAGGACTCTGCTTCAATTGCGATGAGAAATATGTTCCCGGTCATCGTTGTAAGACGCGGCATTTGCTGCTCTTGGAATATGACGACGACATTCCGGAAGGGGTTGCTTGCCCTGATGATCAAACAAATACCACAGCCGTAGCAGACATGGATTCTATGTTAACCACTGAAATTTCCTATCATTCATTGGCAGGTATATCTACTCCAACCACTCTTCGTTTTATTGGGTATGTTAATGGACAACCTCTGCAGATACTGGTTGACGGAGGGAGCACGCACAATTTTGTGCAAACCCATGTTGCTCGCCGATTAGGAATGGCCATTACTGCCGCTCCGAGTATGTCGGTCCTTGTCGGAGATGGTAACCGTTTACTTTGTGAAGGTCAAATTCCAGACTTGCCCTTGGTAATCCAGAATTATACCACAGTGATCCAAGCTTATGTCTTACCCTTAGTTGGGGCCGAATTGATATTGGGAGTACAGTGGTTGGCCCAATTGGGCCCAGTATTGTTCGATTACACCAAACGAACCCTTGCCTTCACCGTGGATGACACTCAAACGATATTAGTTGGTACAGGTGGACCATCATCCGAACCCATTCACTATCACGGGCTGAAGGGTTTACTACAAGCCCATAATCAGGATACCTTATTTTTATTGTCTATGGATGGGCCCCCAGTAAACCTTCCTGAAAATTGGGCTCCAGAAATCCAGCAGCTACTCACAGATTATGAGGATATTTTTCTTGAACCACCCGGGCTTCCTCCACCACGCACTCAAGACCACAGCATCCCTTTACAGCCCGGAAGTCAGCCGGTTAAGGTGCGACCCTATCGGTACCCTTATTTTCAAAAAAATGAGTTGGAGAGACAAGTAACCACCATGTTACAATCGGGTATCATACAGCCCAGTCACAGCCCTTTTTCATCTCCCGTCCTATTGGTTAAGAAGAAAGATGGTACTTGGAGATTTTGTGTTGACTATCGGGCCCTAAATGTGATTACTATTAAAGATCGGTTTCCCATCCCAACAATCGATGAGTTATTTGATGAATTGCATGGCGCCCGTTATTTTTCGAAATTAGACCTTCGCTCGGGATATCATCAGGTTCGTGTACGAGTGGAAGATATCCATAAAACGGCTTTCCGAACTCATGAGGGTCATTATGAGTTCTTGGTCATGCCATTTGGGCTCACCAACGCCCCCTCGACCTTTCAAGCCATGATGAATGACATTTTTCGCCCTTACCTCCGCCAATTCGTTTTGGTTTTCTTTGATGACCTCTTGGTCTATAGCCCATCTTGGCCAACCCACCTTTCCCACTTGACACAGGTGTTTGCTACTCTCCGAGCCCATCAACTATTTGCCAAAAGGGCCAAGTGTTCGTTTGGGCAGCTCACTATTGATTACCTTGGGCATAAGGTTTCGGGTAATGGGCTTGAGGTGGATCCAGATAAAATAACCCATGTCTTGCAGTGGCCTACACCAAAAAATGTCCGAGACGTTCGCGGCTTCTTGGGCCTTACGGGCTACTATAGGCGCTTTATACAAGGGTATGCCAAATTGGCCAGCCCACTTACTGATCTACTTAAACATGGAACATTCTCATGGACCGATTCCGCTCAGCAGGCATTCCAATCCCTTCAACAGGTATTAATCCATGCTCCTATCCTTGCATTACCAAATTTTGACTTGCCTTTCACCATCGAAACAGATGCGTCTGGATCCGGTATTGGGGCAGTACTATCTCAAACTGGACATCCTATAGCATACTTTAGCAAGAAATTATCATCTCAATTACAAGCTGCATCCACTTATGTACGTGAAATGTATGCCATCACTCAAGCTGTGGCTAAATGGAGACAATATCTTTTGGGGCGCAAATTCATTATCAAGACTGATCAAAAGAGTTTGAAGGAGCTCTGTACTCAAGTTGTTCAAACCCCTGAGCAGTATCATTGGCTTACCAAATTAATGGGGTACGTCTTTGATATCGAATATAAACCAGGAATACAAAATGGAGCCGCGGATTCTCTCTCACGGTCTCCAGCTTCCTCTTTTCACTCCTTCACAGTGGGTTTTCCCCAACTGGACTTCTTAGATGAATTACGCATTGCGGTATCTACATCGTCTGAGTTGCGAGACACTCTGTTCTAAGATTCAGCAGCACCGCACCCAGACTCGCATACACCCTTCATGATGGCCTTCTATACCACCGGCACCGCCTTGTTTTACCAGAGGGCTCCTTGTTCTGCAAACAGTTCTTGACGGAATTCCATGACAGCCTGATTGGAGGACACTCAGGTTATGTTGGAACTTACAAACGCATCAGTGCTAATGTATTTTGGAAGGGTATTCGAAAGGATGTTAAACAATATGTCAATCACTGTGTTGTTTGCCAGCATATGAAAACAGCGACAACAGCTCCGGCTGGACTGTTACAACCCCTGCCAATCCCTTCTGCACTTTGGGATGATGTCTCTATGGATTTCATAACCGGACTACCTTGTTCACATGGCAAAACAGTTATTATGGTCGTGGTTGATCGACTCAGCAAATATGCTCATTTCCATGCCTTACCGACTCACTTCTCCAGCTCTAAGGCTGCAGCGATGTTCACTTCTGAAATTATTCGTCTACATGGCCTTCCGCGATCGATTGTTAGTGATCGCGACCCATTGTTTGTAAGTGGTTTTTGGAAGGAGTTATTTCGATTACAAGGCACCACCATCAACCTTAGCACGGCCTACCACCCACAGTCTGATGGCCAAACAGAGGTAGTAAATCGCTGCTTGGAAATGTTCTTACGCTCATTTGTCTAAACAGAGCCTTCCCGCTGGGTTCAATTCCTCAGCTGGGCCGAACTCTGGTACAACACCAGCTATCATTCTTCCACTGATATACGAATTGAGCTATCTAGGCCTCCTATTGTAATGACCCTACTAACCTTCATTAATCATCTAATTCTCAATATTCTCCACAATAGGCCTCCTATTGTAATGACCCTACTAACCTTCATTAATCATCTAATTCTCAATATTCTCCACAATTATCCCTCTAATAAGATCCACCCCTAACCGGGGTCGTAACACGGTGGAGAAGATCCCTTTCACTAAACACATGATTAACAGTTCCTAGTCATTCCTCTGAAGGAAAGTCACCATGTAGTTAGGCCCATAACCTTATCCAGAAATAAATCTATTTTTGTTAACATGAAGCTACAAGAGCAAATACCAGAAGAATCACCATTTAGCTCCTTTCTTCTTATTCATATTCTGGTTCTTCTTCACTGTTGGTCTAGTATTACAAGAACCTGAGAAACACTCATCAATGGCCAAGGATTGTTCTCTCTTTTCCTATCTATATATACGAAAACAAGGGATTTCTTTATCTGAAGACTACTAATTTGTGATGCTGATATATCCATAGTTCCTGAAAAATCACTACTTTTGAAACAATGTTTTCAAAGTTCTGGGTCTGGAAAAGGAAACTGCAAAACTTGATCATCCAACGGTTAGAAGCAAACTACAGATGCTCGTCCTAGAACTCAGGCTGAACATATTGCTTTACACATAAGGTGGTTGAGAAAATGTGGTCAAAAGTACTTGTAACGTGTCATCTATACTGTTAATAATCCAGTCATACAAAAACAGACAACAGACAGTGAGGTTGACCGCCAAATGGGAGAGATGGTGCAATAGGAAAGTTGACCTCTATTCCCTTTGCTTACTGGTGACCAGCTGGAGGATATCTCCACGAGACCTCGTTTTGACTTCTTTCTGTTTTGGATGAATAACGAATTTATTATCAAATGAAAGAATGGGAAAGAGGGACCTTGTTTTGACTTGCTTTTTTTGAATGGTGTTCTAATGTAGGAACAGGTGATATTTATGCAATATGCTCCTAAACTTAAAAAGGTCACAATATGCCCTTTGCTAAGGTTGTTGCAAAGACCTCAAAATATGTTCCTAAACTTAGAAGGTAACTTAATTCTTATGAATTACAGTGACAATTTATTCTTATGTCTCTAATCTTCTTTGGATCTTTCTCTTTTCACTGAACTAGAGCTTAGGTTGTGACCCTTTCTCTGCCTTATATCTAAACCATTTTACAAATCACGATCACCAGGCAGCTTATCCATGATTGTGAGTCTGTGACCCCATTCAGGAAAAAGGACACAGGTGCAGTTAGAACCATCAGCATCCTCTCATTCAAAACTAACTAATAAGTTTCAACTACAGGTTGTAAACTGATATACTACATCTATAACCTGGATCTAGTCTCTATAACATTTTTGGGTGAATTAACAGATAGTTATAAACATCCCAAAGGGAAAGAAAGAAGGTACAGAGGGGGAAGGAGAGGCCAGACTAAGAATGCTTGGCAAAAGTCAATAAAGTGCTATCAAGACCCCAGGTAACAACAATGTGTCTGTTCCTTTTTTCTTTTCTTTTTTTTGTGTGTGTGTGTGCGCATGCACGCGTGTGTGAGTGTTTCACCCTATTTGAATAACAAAAAATACACAGTTCAACAATATGGGGGAAAGAAATCACCAATGACTTAAGTTTTACTTACCAGAACTGCAAGGTAGGACCACTTCTTCAACAACATGGAAAATTGACACCTTCAACTCAATTTCTCCCACTTTCAAGAGCTCAAAGACACAAAATCTCCAAACTTGCAGCATGTTATCTTCAACAAATGTGTTCCAACCCCCACTTAGGAGTGCTTTAGTATCGCGATTGCGAAAACAGAATCGGACAGACTGCTTTCTCCCATTTGGAAGCTGGAGTATGACATTGTGTGCTCCCTCTGAAATGTTCCAGGGCTAATACAAGCAGAACATTCTACACAAGCAAAAAGAAATGCACTAAACCTCATGAGTTATGAGCATGATGATTTCAAGCTGCAAAAGAAATGCTTTTTTGCACTAAATGATGCTATAGACATCATCTTAACTAGGGAAATAGAGCACATATATGTAGGCAGAAGGCAATGCAAATCAATTTCCAAACTTCAATTTAAAGCAGCTTACCAGCCCCCTTCTGCATATGGAATAGTTTAATCATGACCATGAAGGTAGTGCTTTCATACTTTAGCTTAAATTAGCAATTTCCCTATCTGAAAAAGGAAAGCTTTCTTGCACCAAATGGCGTTCCCCTGCTTTGCTTTAACTTGGGAAATTATATGGGTATGCACTAAAAAGTGAAAACGAAATTTCCAAGTTCATAAGTAAAGGAGCATACCAATCCCTTTATCAATTAGGATGGTTTCATGACGACCATGAAGGAAGGCTTTTCAGTTTTTAAAATTAGAGCTAAGAATTTTTCCTGATCTTTTTCTTGTGATGTTGGAGGTCTTCTCGTCCTCTCAGCTAATGGTGTGCTGATATGCTCATCGTGTTTCACATAGAATATATCTTCACCTGCATTTTTGTCAAGTTAATGATAAGAAAAACATGATGGAGCAGTTTGTTCAAGAATGGTTGGCAGGAATTCTTGAAACTTTAAAGTATATCAGCTGGTCAATGTACAGTTTTAGATATGATGGCAGTTCACATTTCTCAGTAGTTATATTTAATGTGGCTGGTTTTGAAATTGCGTATCCTCAAAATGTTGGTACTCTTGGCCAGTCCAATCTTTTAGATAAAGGTTTGATGCTTGAAAGAGAAAAAAAAGTAAGAGGAGTCCAGTTCAGTTTGAGAAAGAGAGCTACATCTACTTATGAAATTGGATCAATATCTAAATGTAGAAGGTTTTGTAGATCGAAAAGAATGAAATACAACGATCAAAGGAAATCCAAGAGCTACTTTACAGACGTAGCCTAATTCAAGTTAAAAAAGAAGTAAAGAGGGGACTCACATAAAAATTAAAAAAAAAAAAAAATCTTTAAACAATTTAGACACTTTCTTTACTTGAATTAGGCTACACCTATAAGGTAGCTCTGGTATCTTCCTTTAATCAGTGTGTTTCATTCTTTTCATTCTTTTCGATCTACAAGACCCTTTATATTCAGATGTTGATCCAATTTCATAAGTTGATACACTCTCTTTCCCAAACTGAACTAGACTCCTCTTACTCTTTTTTCTCTTTCAAGCATCTTGGACTGTCCAGGAGTATCAACATTTTAAGGATGATTTATTCCAGAACCAACCACATTCAATATAACAACTGAGAAATATGAACTGCCATCATATGTAAAAACTATAAATTGACCAGCAGATATACTGTAATGCTTCAAGAATTCCTGCCAACCATTGTTGAACCAAACTGCTCCATCAAGTTTTTCTAAATTTTACAGACCACTGTGTACCATCAAGAACCTTCAAGGTTGTGACATCAAGGAGATCTCTTCCAAATTTTTTCACAAATTCAACAGGGATCTCCTCCAGATAACCATAATTTATTTCAAGTTGCCTTCAAAAATGATTTGAAGAATAAGAACTAAGAAGTACGGAGGCTGCAAAAAATTGTCTCTAACTAAGTTCTATATAAAGCAGAAACCGAAGTATGAAAGACGTATATTCTTGCAGCTAACTGTGATGACATATATTCTTGCAGCTAACTAAGTTCTATATAAACCAGAAAGCAAAGTATGAAAGAAATATATTCTTGCAGCTAACTGTGATGACACCTAATCAAAAGACCCATCCATGATTTTCTTCTTAAGGTCGACATTCGAATCATGATTAAATAATGGCATCAATTGACCACAATGAATCACCACAATTGACCACAATGAATCACCACGAAGGACAGTGGGGAGCCATGACTCTGCTACAAAGAGCACCCACCTTTCTATCAGAAACACAAACAAGAGTCATCACTATGAATACATTCTAAAAATGAGCTTGAATCCTCATAATTGTCTCTGCAAATAGAAAACATAGAAACACATACGAACACCCGTACCTGATGCACAAGGCCAAAGAGAGGCTGTTTTTAGGATTTCAACTCATGACCACGTGTTCAACAAGTGAACTCATGACTAATGCACAAAGCACGAGCTACTTTTGACAAAACCATGCCTCACGATCTAAGAAAGCTCATGAACCTTTAAAATTTACTATCCTGAACTCAATATCTACAATCAAGGTTTAAAGAATTGCGTATCAACAATGTATTGGTTGGGTGATTTTAAGAGACATTTTGGTTCGTATCTTATTGTAGATACGTATTGTTGAGTGTGAAATTGAATAGAAATGACCAAAATACATATGGAAATAGTCTAATTTAGACCCAAAAAAAATAGATATAGCAGCACTTCAAAACAATACATATAGCTAATACAGAATCAATTTTTTCATTGATCAAAGGAAGAAGTATATAAACAGGTTCAGACCCACTTCATATACATAGTATGCTTAACCAACAGGGTCCCAGTGAACTCCTAACTGTACAAGAGATAACAAGGTGTTTAGCATCTGTGAAGGGGATAGTAGTTGGTGCACAGCTGACTGGTTAAAAACCAACACAGTGTTGACCAAGTGTCATTGAAACCCTCAGGTATTGAAGCTGAACATGAAGGAAATCGATATAAGTAAATGGAACCTACTTAGTGCAGATCAGATTAAAGGAGATGAACTTCAAAGTAATTCGTCCAAGCTGCTAAATGTGAATTCCACGTAATTCTGATTTTATCTGTTAAAACTCATCAAACAGACTGGTCCTGAATTCCGATGGGTTTGTCCATGTACATCTCCTCATCAAGCAACTCCAACGACTCTTCAATGGAGAAACAAGTTGGACCCCAGTGAAAAGTTACCATATTGGAACCACTAATACATCAGCAACAATGACACTTCTGCAGCTTGAGCAGAGTAAAAGAGTAAGTAAGCGGGAAACAGACTAGGTCGATACACCATTACAGTTCACCTATTTAAGTTCAGTATTTTTCTCTCTCACACTAACTCACCACCCGGCAATCACAAAAACCCAAGACAAAGGCAAAGTGGAGCACAAAGAGCTAAACAATAGCAGAGGAACATACCAACAGAAGAGAAAATGAAGAGGTGTGGTGAGAATAACTGTCACACTCCATCAAGTCGGATCTGGTCATACCCGAATACCCGTGGGGGTGATACACCGCAAGACCTAGGTTCAGTGACAATTCCATACAACATATGATATAGTATAAATTAAAAAAACAGGAATAAATCAAGTTCAAGTATAAAGTTATCAAATCTGAAATAATGATTACAATTGTCCAAAGCTTCAAATCAAAAGTTAAAACATTAGAGTTCCAACAAGAAAGAGTGTTTGCAACGGAAATATTCAAGAGTCTTGGAAAAAAAAAACCTTCGTCCCTCCTAAAAGAAATCAACGTGTAAATATAGAAAAGTGATATGAAAGATACTAGAGATTTCCTAAGGATGGCAAGGTCTCTATCATTGAAAACCGGCTCCGTTGGATCAGTTAAGGCACGAGCACGAAGCTGTCAAAATATACTAATGTATGGTTATGATGATATGTTCATAACTCTACTATG
Organism: Hakea prostrata; assembly: GCF_041222555.1. NCBI lineage: Eukaryota > Viridiplantae > Streptophyta > Magnoliopsida > Proteales > Proteaceae > Hakea > Hakea prostrata. Next base: position 30,479,963 of record NC_142600.1, read on the forward strand.
GAGTCTCTAAGGTAGACACACATTAATAAATCATAAAGTCTCCTTTGGGTGGTCTCAATCACTCTTCCCTCACGGCTCTGATGCACGTCTTTTGGGTTCTCCACGGTAATTGGGTAAAGTCCCTCAAGCCATGGTTGGGGTTATAAGTCACCACTCTCTCTCTCTCACATCACCTTTTGGTATGACACTTGGTGCGTGTCAATGTTGTACTTAGGCCCAATGCAAGTTCCTATGGTCTCGTATTACATATGGTTTAGATATCTCCCCTCATGCCTAATGCCTATTGAATTGGTTTGATACCTTCCCACCTACGAATGGAATCCTCAACGGGAGATATCTGTCGGATCCCATTTCTTAACCCAATGGTCATCCACATATAATGGACATGATGCTCTCCATGTCCACTCATGGGTTGGTTACCGGTCTTGAGCGCCCATGAACCCTTGTCTATTATATGCAATTCTACTAAACTATGATGACAGTAGGTCTGCTTTACACACAAGACCTAGCCACTGGCATCACGGGTTAATTGGCTTCAATACCCCTTCAGAAGGGTAGTAATACTCAATAGGGATTCCTAGCCTAACACTTCTAGACACCTATCATTCATGTAGTTTGGTCTAGATGCAATCACATAAGGTCATTAGGGTAATGGGCGAACCCACAACCCTAGTTAGTAAAAGAGGTTAAGAAAAGTAATATCATTCGACATCATTCATCTCATACATTCTTATATCATTTTCATATAATATAAGATTCAAAATAAAGAGTAAAACTCAATCATTCCAACATTACTTTCCGTTCATGCAACGTCACACACAAGCATATCATGATAGATATCAATTAAAAGCAATTTATATCACCAATAGAATTTAAAATAGCAACACTTAATAATACAAAACATGGTTAGTCATTCCTCACCTTTCAATTCGATTCCATTCTCCAAAGCCCCAAATTTCACTCTCACAAGTCGGTGATTATATTCAAAATAAACCTAATCATGCAAGAGAATCAATCAATATAAAGTAGAAGCCAATTGGGTTTCAAAAGGATCCCAAAATCATCCCTCAAAAATCCAATCTGACATCTAGGTTCAAACCCATTGTTCTCAACCTAGTTCGGCAAAAAATAATTATTTCGCCACTGATTCTATATCGATTCGAAAAGAAACTTTGGGAAAGTCTAATTGGCATCACTAGGGTCTTAAGGGTACCTTCAATTTTACCCAATTCGTTCTAAATCAAAAAAACCAAAATTTGACTCTCTAAATCACCTGCGGGTGTCTCAGAGAGTCAAAACGTGAAATCTTTTGCAACAATTCTCACATACTAGAGGGAAGCATTAAAACAACTGTTTAAGAGCATTCAATATACCTAACATGCTTCAACTACCGAAATCCTACATTCAAAGTGAAGAAAACCTCACAAAACCATGTTTAAAAAAGAGGGTTTAAGGATTCTCACCTCTTTCAATGTTCTCGCGATGATCCGGGTCACAAAGCACCTTTGGTTGTATGGAATCTACTCTTCTCCTTAGTTTCTCCTCTTCACAAAGCCTCAGCCCCACTCTAGTATTAGAAAATGCGTTTAGAGGTGAGTTGAAACATAAAATGGGTTTTAAAACCCAAAATCCCAATTTTGCCTTGTCACTGGGAAGGGGTGGGCGTTAGGTCACCCAACCGGCCGCTCAACCAGTCCATGTTTGAACCCCCATCCGAGGTCTGATTTCGGTGATTTTCGGTTTGAAAGAAAGGTCTTTTGATTATCTATGTTTGGATATATTTACCTCGTCAATCGGACTCTCCATCGGGGGTCTACAAAAGTGCCAAAATTGTCTGCGAACGCCGTTGTGATTGACCTTCTCTCTCCTCTTAAACTCCTGAAGGGATGTCTAGCCATCACTAGGGTCATCCACAATCATTGGGTCTACTTCCAAACTTTCGGGCTTGACTCGAATGCCCACAATTGTTGCCGACTCGAGGCCTGGGTTTGCGGCCCTGAAATCATAGGTTAAAGGGTTAAAAATCCGGGGAATTTCACAATAACCATCAACTAATCCCATCATCGGATTACAACATGAATTCAAGTCCCCCTCAAAGACCCTTTTCTGTTTGCTTTTTAAGTTTACCTTTCAATTGGATGAACACAAATTGGCGGTGATTTTCTTCAATTCCGACAAGACCGATTAGTCAAGTAACTATATAAGTGCTATCTTTTGAATATATCTATCTATAAAAATAAAATAAAAATAAAAACAGAAGTGTTTAATCTCACACTAAAGGAAACAAGATCACTGCAAACTCTAGAGAAGAGCAAGAACAGAAAAGGAAAATTCATATCTGATGGCAATGAAGAAAGTGGACGGTATGGTTTGATCACATTTTACAAAACAAAACAGACTTGAGAAATGAGCATACCTCCTAGTTCAATGTTGGTGGGTGTGTGTCTTTGTGTCAGTGTAGTATATACTTGCATAGTTGCATGCACCAAATGGTGCACATGCAACTATACCTGCCTGACAAAAAGTCTAATCCTTACAAGTAGCCTTGGTATTATGCATGCCACCAAAGAAAAGAGGGAGGGGAAAAAATCTAGTTGATGGCTTCTTTAGGAAGATGTATGTTATAAAAACCACTGTAAATGGAGCTACTAGAGGTATTCCTGGTGTGGATGGAATTGGAGGTGTGGCTATGAATCATCAAGGGAGATTTTTTAGGATTTCACTGTGGAATATATGTGGAATTGTCTTGGCATAAGTGGTAGAAGCTCTAGCGACTAGACAGACATTATATAACAGTATGCTGACAATCTCATACTGTGTAGAGCTAGAAACTTCAAATATTCCTTCATGTATCACATACAGTATAGAAGACTGCCGATCTCTTTGCTTAATGTTCAATTTGGTGACCTTCCCGAGTAGAGAATTCATACGGTTAGGGATTTGGCCTCAATATAGCTGCACCCGCGGGTTTTCTCAAGACACTTTAGCCTAATTACATCTCTGGCCATCTCTACTGCTTGCCACCTTCCTGCCTTGGCATATATGTTGGAAAGAATCACATAAACACCACCTCCCTGAGGATTCAATTGGAGTATGTGGTTTCCTACTCTGTCAGCTAGATTGACATCATTATGCACCTCACAACCTTTCAGAAGGGCACCCCATATTGCAATATTGGGTTCAATCGGCATTGCTTCTACTAAGCTCTCTGCCTCTGTCAAGTGGCCTGCTCGGCTCAGGAGATCCACCATACATCCATAATGTTGAACTGTTGGTGCTATACCGTAGACCTTCCTCATTGAATGGAAGTGCTCTTGGCCTTCTTTGACCAATCCTGCATGACTACAGGCACACAGGACTCCAATGAAGGTGATGTGATCTGGAGTAAGGTTTTTATTCTGTTGCATCTCTTTAAAAAGGGTCAATGCCTCTCCACCACGGCCATGCATGGCTAAACCTATGATCATACTTGTCCATGCCGTCACATCCTTCGTCTCTAACCTATTAAAGATCTGGAGTGCACTCTCTGTTTCTCCTGTTTTGGCATACATGTTCATCATGGAAGTTCCCAGAACAACATCCATCCCACTGTGGGACTTCTCAATATAAGCATGAATTCCTTGACCAAGATACAATGCGCCATGTTGGGCACAAGCACTCAGTACACTCAATAATGTGGTCTCATCAGGGGTTAACCCTGCATTTTGCATATCAGCAAACAAACTTAATGCTTCATCTGAACGATCATACTGACTGTAAGCACCAACCATGGAATTCCAAGCAACAACATTTCTCTGAGGCATCTTATCAAACAAATCCCTCGCAACTTTTAAGTAACCACATTTAGCATACATGTCTACTATGGCTGTTGAAAGAATAACATTTGAATTTGACTTTTCACAAAAAGGGTCAATTCCAATCTGGCGGACACGTTGATGAACCCATCTTCCAGTTTCTAAGTCCCTTGTTTGTGCACAGGCTGCTAGCACGTTCACCATGGTGATCTCATTAGGTTGGACTCCTTGAAGCTCCATCTCCTTAAACACCATCAAAGCTTTACGAGCTTGTTTACTGTTTACATAACCGGCAATGAGGGTAGTCCAAGACACCACATTCCACTTAGGAATTTTCTCAAACAGTTTCTCACTGGCTTCCATATCAGCACAGGATGCATACATATGTATCAAGCTAATGGAAGCAAACAAATCTGATTCAAACCCAGTTTTCACAACTCGACCATGAACACACATCCCATGATTTCGATCCTTGATCATAGCACAAGCTTTGAGCACAAAAGGGAAGGTGAAGTGGTCGGGTGAATAACCTCGTCGCTGCATTTTCCTGTACATGGACAATGCTTCGTCTGGGTCGTTTCTGTTAGAGCTTCCCTTGATCAAGGAGTTCCATATGTAGACACTAGGATGGTTTATACGTTGGAAAACCAAAGCAGAGTAATCAGGATCGCCATCATGGGAGTTTGCGCAGAAATCAACAAGCCTACTTATGGGGATGATATCTCTGATGAGTGATGTAGTAATCATCAACCCATGTATCTGTTTCAGCTCCCTCATGTTTCTACATCTTTCCAGCAACGGGAGGATTTCGCCAAAGCTTACCCTCATGGTCGCCGTTTGCTAGAAGAATTCACGTTAACAATGAGTCTTCGTCGTCCGTACATCAGGGAATCACGCAACTACCATTATGAAGTCAAAATGTGGAAGAATCCCATAATCTAGTTAATCCGACAATCTCAAGAACGATTTTGAATTTTATTGAAACCACCCACCTAACGAAATGCTTAATCAAAAGCAACCGAGTTATATTCAGTTTTCTTATTCCCAAAAATTATGAAGAAGCTGCCAGGTTGATTGAGTGGTAAAGATTATACTTCTCAGTGAAAAGTCCTTGGATTCAACCCTTTAGAACTTGAATTTAGATCCTCTTCAAAGACCCTTTACGGAGTTTTATTTCCTCAATCTTTTTGCAAGTTTACATGGATGAACACAAATCGACAAACTGTTAATTGACTTAAACTCAAAGCAGTTTTGCTAATGATCTGTGTTTCGCCATAACTCGAAACCATTAAGCTCAAACTGAAACTGGCCTAGACTCTGAACTGTTGATACCCCTACGTGAAAACAGAACCGGTTAAGGGTAAAAAGGGAACACAATATTATCCAATGAAGAAGTGAAGAACAATATAGCCAAAATAATCCGATCAAAACTGATATGAAGCGATCAAGAAAGTATCGGCCGAATCAATCGAAAACCCCGGGGGCCGTTCCAAAGTTGAAACCCCAAACGCCTGAATCCTGTCTCACTCTACAAAGGTTTCTTATCCAGCAAGTCTGCAAGGAAGAAGGAGAAGTTGAGGTCTACACTCTGAAGCGAAGAAGATGAAGCAATCGACGAAGGCGAACACGTTCAAGTCGGCGATCGTGGTAGTGGGAGCCCTGGCTTTTGGATGGCTGAGCATAGAGCTCGCTTTCAAGCCTTTCCTCCAGAAAGCTCGTGATGCTATGGACAAATCCGATCCCTCTCGTGACCCCGACGATAACGATTCCACCACGATTCCCAAATCTTCTTTCTCCACCGACGACGATATCTCCGACACCACTGAGCTGAAATAGAATTCAATGTCTCTTTCTCTTTCAATTTCTCTTCTGTGCAAAACTCTGAATAGGTATTTCTTGACTGATGGCATTTTAATATAGTGTTAGTGGATTCCATATTTTGATCTCTTTTGAGGTTTCATACAAGAGATTTCAAGATGCTTTTCTCTTCCTTATTTTGCATCATCTGGTTGTTGATCTTGAATCGCAATTATAAATGCACAGGAATCATCCTAATTATGAAACTCATATGGTTAGGGATTTGGCATTAATACAGCTACACCCATGAGTTTTCTCTAGATCCTTTGAGCGCCACTACATCTCTAGTCATCTCTACTGCTTGCCATTTCCCTGCCTTGGCACATACGTTTCAAAGAAAGAAGTAATGCTTCTCCACCAAGGCCATGCGAGGCTAAACCCATGATCATACTCGTCCTTGCCGTCACATCCTTGTTTTCGGGAAATTCCAATAGCAACTTCCGTGCCGAGTCGTCTGGGGTTTATCCTGCATTTTGCATATCTGCAAACAGGCTTCATTCTTCATCTGAACGATCACACTGATTTTAAGTACCAGTTATGGAATTTGAAGCAACAACATTTCTCTGAGGCATCTTGTCGAACAAGTCCCTTGCAACTTAAGTAATACCATGGCTACTTCAGTTCTTACAAGAAGCATCAAACCCAATTCGGCGGACACGTTGATGAACTCATTTTCCAGTTTCTGAGTCTCTTGCTTGTGCATGGGTTTATCTATCTCTGAAAACAATTCCCAACTAGCAACTATTTTTGTTAAAATTGATAAAAATGGGTGTAAACACAAGTATTTTGGTTTTGATGGATTTTTCACCAAATACTCTACTAAAGGGAATGGTTTTGTAAACTATCTTCTAGATGGTATTTTGATTTTGATGGATTTTTCTCCAATAATCCACCAAAAAGAATGGTTTTGTAAACTGTTTTTCGAACTGTTGCAGCATTGTACTATTTAGAGTTTTTTTTCAAGGTGCCCACTTATAATTCTTTAAGTGGAGAAATTTCATGATGCCCGAATTTTGGTTTTTGCATAATTTCAAGTGACTAAGATATCACCGAACGAGTTAAATGACTAAAATGTCATATCATTCAATTAAGTGACCCAACTCCCTCATTAGGTAAAGGGATCCATCTATCTGCTTTCTATATCTCGTCGAAAAACCCATCACCCCACCCCTGCCCGTGACCACTGCCCCCTCCCCCTATCAGAGGTAACCTCAGATCATATGACAAATCCAACCAGGATCAATGGGCCTTTTTATTTGATAAGAATAAAATAACACCTAATCGGGTTCGACCACGGTCAGGTTGGTTCGAAGGATAAACCACTAAGCAATGTGGAAAAGAAGGAACTTGACGATTATGGAAAGAAACTTGTTCCCTTTAAATTCGGGATATACAATCGTGCCACAAAAAGGCAACCATAACCGGTTCCGAAAGATTGGGAAAAACCCTACAATTGTATGGCCACCAGGAAGAAGCTAGAAGGAATCCAACGGTCGAGAATAATAGGTAAACCCTACATAAACTAAAGGTTTGTACACCATGCAAGTATCTGAATCGTTTACTTCCATTAATTCATTCAATTAAAGCTTTACATCAAGCTAGAGCTCTGTGGTGTTTCGACTGTTAACTTAACCTTCGGAAGTGGCTACCCGACCGTGAGGTTGGCCCACGTCTAACATCTGTTTTGTAGGAATCTGGAGGCTAAACAATTTTTGGACGCATCATTTGGCGCCGTCTATGGGAAACGCTTTAAAAAGCCATGGTAGACACCATATCTATGATTCAGAGGCATCATAATTAGAATCTCCAACCTCCTTCAGATGGAAATCGTCTTCCTCTTGAGGGAAATGTCGTGTTCATGAAGGTGAAATCCACGAAGAAGAAGAAGAAATAGCCAGAGGAGTTCTCCTGAATGACCATAACGATGAAGTTCGAATGGTTGCAGTCATTCAGAATAGATGAATCCAGATGCAAAATCCAATTTTGGAGATGCAGCAAATGCTCCGAATAGTGGCCAGATGCTTGGGAGCCCCAAGAAACTTGAATCTTCATGATCAGGAGGAAGCAAGAAGGCAAACACGAAGGACTGAGAGAAGAAATTCTTCAGTCAGGGGGTGTTCCCCTCGGAGAGACAGACACCTAACCGAGGGCCAGAACTTCTGGCAAGAAAGGAACCAAGGCCCACAAGAAGTACAGGAAGAGCGATCAGGAATAAGGAGGATTGGAGAGTTACCAAAGAGAGATGATCAGGATGTTTGGGGTTGTGCACAAGGGAGTCGAACTAGAACTCTCACCAGGATTGAACATGGAGTGCGAAAGCACCTAACGACATCCCAGCAATCAGGCCAGGATAGCGTCCGAACGACAGGCACTCAGACAGTGCAGATCGATCGAGAGTTGGCTGACATGAATCAAAAATTGGGACAACTCATGAGGGGCAAAAGGACCAATGGCATCTATTCGATCATCAGGAAAATCCCGTTCGTGGAGGCAATTGCCAGATACGAATTCCCCCATAACTTCAGGCTTCCAACCTTCTTTCCATTTGATGGATCTGGAGATCCAATACCCCATATGAGTTACTACCAACAGACAATGGTTGTTGTTGGCAACTCTAATGAGATCCTATGTAGAGTGCTTGAGTCTTCACTCACGGGAGCAAATCAAAAGTGGTTCTCAAACCTACCCTCGGGAAGAATAGATGACTTTGATGAATTAGCCTGAAAGTTCATCTGTCGGTTCCAAAGTGGAATTCAAACCAAGAAGACTAAAAAAACTTTATTCATTGTCAAACAAGCAAAAAACGAATCCATTCGGGACTACCTACAGAGGTTCAACAAGTCAACCATGGAGATCGAGAATCTTGATGAATAGGTGGCCAAAACAACACTCTTTACAGGCCTATCTAACAGGCGACTCCTAGAGTTGCTGCTATAGTATATGCCGACCACATATCCCAAACTTGTGTTGTGAAAAATAACAACGCAAGTACATGCTGTCGTAACAAGTAATATAATGATAAAATATCGATCCCTCGAAGACTATAGATTAAGTACCAAATTAATTATACCAATTTTATTTGAACAAATAATAAGGAAGATAATTATTCTAGACTATATTGCAAATTGAAAGTTAAATTTAGATTATTAATTACTAAAGACCTAGGGGTCAGATTTCACCATAACTAAGCGTTCTCTTTTTTTTTTTTTTGGTAATAGGAGAAATTTTTATTGAAACGAAAAACCACGCCTACATCCAAACTGCAACACATCAAACAACAAAAACCAACTAAGAAACAGGGGGATCTGATGATAAAGGAAAGTATCCGGTGTTAAAGCACCTTCCTTGACCAAGGAATCAGCCGACATATTTGCTTCACGGGGTACATGTGCTAAAGAGATAGAGGCAAAAGATTGAAGCAGCCGTAGGATGTCTGAAATGATGGGGTGAATCTTCCAGGGCGCTTCATTAAGCGGTTTGTTTAAGATCGCAATCAATGCTTGATTGTCACTTTCGACTTCAAGATTTGTTAATTCAAACTCCTTCGCCCATATGAAAGCTTGACGCATGGCCATGGCTTCCATGGTAAGAATATCGTGACAGTGTGAGCCACTCCCAAAACCAAACAACATCTTTCCGGAGGAATTGCGAGCTAATCCGCCAAAGCCCCCTAAGTTTTTGTCTTTGAAAAAGGAGCCATCCACATTAATTTTAATAGCAGAAGGGGAAGGTGGGACCCACGTGATGTGAAGAGGGCGGGTCGATTTGGTAGTCGCCTTGTGATTATAAGCGGAGTAGAACTGGAGCCCTTTCCATATGAGAAAGCTACGAGACGGCTGTGGCTGAGGGGTGGGGTCATCACGTTGAGTATGATAAGACGTTCATAGAAGCCAAAGAGTCAGAAGACGGTCCAACACTTGACGTTGCATGTCCTGGGAAGACCACTTGGAGAGAAGCTTTAAAACGAGATCCTTAACAACAGCTCCCAATGTCATCTCAGGGTGATGGAGATCAGACCATACTGACCGTGTATCCGGACAAAATAAGAGTAAGTGATCAGCGGAGGCATCATCACATCCACAAAAATGGCAGGAAGGGGGACAAGCGCATCCTCTAGCAGCCAGAAGAGAAGGTGTTGGCAATTTCTGATGTAGGAGCTTCCATAGAAAGTGTAAGGTTCTTGGAGGAAGAGGACAAGTCCAGAATAGTCTCCATATAGGGGAGTGAGACAAAGGGCCCTCAGATGAAGCATTGTGAGAACTGGCCAATCTATAGGCAGATTTAACAGAATGAGCCCCGGAGGATGTACCCTGCCAAATAAGACGATCCTGTATGGGGATAGTATGGATAGGAATGGCCAAAATTTTCTGTATCGTCTGTCTTGGCCACCACATAGAAAGTAAATGCAGATCCCATGTACGAGTGTTTTGATTAATGAGTTGCGCCACCGTAGCTGGACCCATACTTGCAAAAGGATAACAACCTCTATCCAGATCATAATTAGGGATCCAAGGAGAGGTCCAAGGATTGATATAGAAGCCATCACCAACTTGATAAAGAATGCCTCTTAATATGAGATCTCTACCCATCAGAATAGACCGCCAACCCCAAGAATCTGTGAGTTTCGGTTGGACCTCCAAAAAGCTGAGACGTTTACAATATTTGTGTAGCATTAAGCGACCCCAAAGTGAATGAGGGAACTGAAGAAGTTCCCAAGCCTTCCGAGACAGAAGAGCAAGGTTAAATGCCTGAAGATTTCTAAAATTTAGACCACCTTCAGCTTTTGGGCTGCATAGAGATGACCAATCGATCATATGCACATGTTGCTTTTCTCCATTAGACTAGAAAAGGATCGCATAAGTTTTTCGAGATCCATTACTATAGAATTCGGCAATTTGAAACAGGACATAGCATAATTCGGCATTGCAGCCATGACTGAGTTGATGAGTACCTGTTTTGCCGGATAAGATAGTAGTTTTGCCTTCCATCCCTGAAGACGGGAGGTTACACGGGCAAGAAGTGTTTCACAATGTTTCCGCTTCATTCTTCCAGAAAAAAGAGGAATACCCAAATAAATATCCGCTGCAGAAGAAGGCAAGATATGAAAATGATCTGACAATGCCCGTTTCATAGAAGAGGTAGTACTAGGGCAGTAGTGAGCTCGGGTCTTATGGAGATTTAATTCCTGACCGGAATAAGAGCAATATTCTTGGATGACTTGGCCAAATGTACCAGCTTCTGACATCGAGGCTTGACCAAATAAAATGAGGTCATCCGCAAAAGCTAAGTGCGATAATCTTTCACCCCCTGAGATAACTAGATGCCTTTAAGTTTATGCTTCGATACTGCCAATTCGTCACCCTTTTCTCTTTCTTTATAATTTGAGAAATTTTTTCCTGATTGATAGTCGAGATTCTCTTCCCTATCTACTAGTCTCTCTCGAGTACTAATAGAAATTCCCTCAATTGCTAACCCACTATATTTCTATGTGGGTTACAACAACTGAGAAATCATTAAATTTTACGGATTCCCATGTAACAACTACACAAACCATGTAAGTATATCACTATCCTACATGTAATTCATGGCTTTTACTCCAATGAACTAAACACATAAATCCCCTCTCAGTTCATTATGATTAACAAATCATTTGATTAGTGGCCAATTAATCAAAAGCATGAAGAATAGAAGTAAAAACTCAATCAAAGAAAACAATATTCAAAATTATATTGATGAAGTCAAGAGTGGGAATTCAAAGATAGGCTACATCTGATCCCTAGAAAACTAAATTAGTTCATACTCGAAATTAAAAACATTACAGAGGAGTTCAAGAACATTGAAAGAAGATAAAGAAAAACTTATTCATAAGCTTCAGATCTCCAAAGCCATCCAATGTCTTCTGGTTCGACCTCTCCGCTCCTCCAAAGCTCCAAGAAGGTTCTCTCTGATGTTCCAAAGCTCCCAAAAATGTCTTCTTCTCTTCCTTGGCTTTGCTATCCTTTTATAGATTAATTAAACTCAGAGTTTGAATCAAACTCAGAGTTCTTATTTGACTTAACCAAAGAGAGTTTTGATGTATAAATCGGACTAACTTAGAGATCTCCAATGCATAATCCCACCGTTGGATTTGAAGACCAAGACGTCGTGAAGCTCTCCTCCAAAAATCGGCTCGATCTGACACCATATGACCATCTGATGAAGATCTTGATCAAAACTGGACAGAGACATTCAAAAACGGGATTCTTCTATCTTTCTTATTTGAATTGGATTCTTCTTCCTCTTTTCCCTTCTTTGATCAAATCCTAAATAGAAAATAAAACATAGAAGCATGCAAGGACTCATTCTCTCTATGTTTTTGACTTGAGGTAGGACTCTTGCAATAATACCCAGATTTGATTGATAATTTCTTACACGTAAAAGTAATAAATTTTAATTAGAATTTGTTAGGAAATATATAAAATCACCAAAATTATAGAAATTAAAGGAAAGGGGGCAACATATTCATTTTCATATTATATTAGGGTAAATTGATATAAAACAATTGAAAATACATGGAAATATAGTAAATTAATCATATAAAATAATATGAATGAAATCAACTTATCAAGTTGTCCAAAGATGCCAGAAACAAGCAGAAGTAACAGAGATCCTTAACGCTTGGCAAGGAGAGGTGAAGGCAGCCACTAAAGAATAGAAGGCTTCAGAGAAAGGCCAATGTTCGAAAGTACAGAACAATGATTGGGGAAGAAAAACACGTTTGGGGTGGAGACAACATTCGCCCGATCATGCAGAATATATACCACTGAATGTCCAACGATTAGAGATCCTAATGCAAATTAAGGACCAAGACATCCTGAGATGACCACCCAAGATGATTGCCAAACCTGGAGAAGAAAAAAAGAAGAGAGGAATCTAGTGATTATTATTGTCCTTTGTATATCAATGATGGGTATCGGATCCACCAAAGATAATCCTTCTCTCAACTGAATTTGTAATGGCAGTGAGTAGGGTTGAATCTGCAAAGATTGATGAAGATTTATTCTTTCAACTGTTAGAAACTTGCATAGTTAGAACTATAGTATCATTCATACTTTGCACTCATTCATATCATTTATACATTTCTAATTTGTTCGATAATTGATGGGAATTGTAATTGTTCTTACTGAGTTCTCTAGAACTCACTCCTTTACTGTATATGTTTTATTAGCATGCACAGATGAAGGAATTGTGCCAGAAGATGGACTGGTTTCCTATGAAGGAACCTTCCTGTATGAAGAGGATGTGGCACCGGCAGTGGGAAATGTAGATAGCTTGTGAGGGAGCTCCTGCGAGTGCATGGAGTGCGCTTATCGCACCTTTTGATGGACAGAGATGGAAAGTAGTTAGACAGTTCGCTCAGCGAATGGAGAAGAATTGGAGGACCCCTTTTCTTCATGAAAAACATCATTTAGCCTTAGAAAAGGAAACTGGAAAGAAAATAATATAAGTCTTTTGATTGCTTCCGCTGAACTCGTATTCATTTTAATTCATTATTCTTTCATTTATTTATTGTTATTGGAGTATTTGGACTCCTGAAATTCCTTTAATTCATTTATTAAACTATTATTGCTCTTGATTGTCTTTATTTGTATTTAATATTGTTGATAAACTAAAACCGTGGATCCTGTGACGGATCACTTCCACGGGGTGTCGGGCGGGTAACCGAGACCAGCGGGTGGGGTGTGACAAGAGTCCTAATATTATCATGTCCAAACTTATTTACAAGTTTATGAATATTACCAACTTGAGACAAGGTCAAAACACCACTAGGCCTATCCCTATAAATATCAATGTCAAGAATCCTTTTAGCAGCCCCTAAATCTTTCATTTCAAATGCAGATTTCAACATAGACTTAAGTTTACAAATCTGAAATTTATCCTTTGATGCAATAAGCATGTCATCAACATAAAACAATAGATAAATGAAAGAATTAGGATTAAACTCACAATAATAAACACAATTATCATAATAGCTTCTCTTAAATCTATTCTTGAGCATGAATTCATCAAATCTTTTATACCATTGCCTAGGTGATTGTTTTAAGCCATACAAAGACCTTAACAACAAACAGACCTTAGTCTCACTCCCTTTACAACAAAGCCCTCAGGCTGAACCATATATATTTGCCCATCCAACAATGCAGTTTTAACATCCAATTGTTTAAGTTCAAGATCAAAGATAGCAGCAAGGGCAAGAAGTACTCTATTAGAAGTATGTTTTACAACAGGTGAAAATACTTCATTATAATCTATTCCCTCAACCTGAGAATAACCCTAAATAAAAATTGAGGGGTTTTGAATATGAATAAAACAAATAAACGGATGTAGTAGTTAATAAGAAAATCAGAATAATAAAAACTTTCAATCAAGATTTAATTTCAATATTGATTCTCTCAATTGATCATTGACTTAAAACACAAATTAAAATTTTAATTTTGGGTAGATTGGTTATGGTCTTTAAGGATCAGTCCTCAAACAACCAATATTTCTCTACTTTCTCGATAACATTCAGATCCGTCCTTTGAGTTATTCCCTAATTAATAAATATAACATTCGGATCTATCATTTGAGTTATGTCTATTAATTGCATCAAATATGAAAGACCCAACCCTAGTCAATAAACTCGAAAAAGCCTTGTTTATTTAAACTAGGACATACATTCTCATTGCAAACTCTCTAGGGCACTGATTACCAATTCGAGGATGCTATTTGTCACTTATATGAGAATAATAAATAATTATTTTAATTGACTAAGTATTGAATTAATCATCAAACAACAGGCTTCTTGTCTAAGGATTAATCCGATAGTATGATAAACATGAAAAATGTATAAATACCTGAGAATTAAAGAAAACTAATTACTCGAAGTATCAAATTTCTATTAATCTTGATCAAAAGATAGAATTAGCTAGACATGAGAAAAAAGAATAAAGAAATGAAAATAAAAAACAACATGCCCTTTCTTCCTCAGAACTGTGGCTTCCTCTTGTTGTAGCATGTGATGCTCAATCTTCGAAAATGCCTTTCTTCTTATAGAGGTTTATTGCCAATTCTGCATCCTTTCCAATTTTGTCATTTCCATTGTTCTCTTTAACAATGCAATTTTTCCCAATTCAGTTGTTTCCTTTCTTTCTCATTGCCCATTTGATTGTTTCCATTTTTCCTCCTTGTCTATTTGATTGTTTCCATTATCTTTTTGCCAATGCAGTGGTTTTTAATTTAGTCACTTTTCAATTCAGCTTCTTCCTTAGACTTCCGATCGCAAGAGACAACGAAATCTTTTTTTGTTTTTTTTTTTTAAATTTTTATTTTTGGTAAGAAATTTTTTTGTGGTTGAATTAAGACATTTTGTGAAAATCCTTCTGATTTGGACAAAATCAAATCTTTAGCTTTGGACATAATCAAATCCTCCATCTTAATTTTTGTTCCAGCTTTCTTGTTCAAAGCCGGGAAACTAGTTCTGGCTGGCGTCTCCACTGAGCACAATTCAGTGTCTGTATTTTCCTCTAGAGGAAATAAAATCAATATTAAATAATTATATATATCTTTTTTTTTTGGTAAATAATTATATATATCAATAGTTGTTTTTGAAGATAAGGAACCTTCTTGCATTAGAATGGAAGTCAAGTGTAGAAAACCTTCGTCATTAAGGTTGTTAACGTTCTATGAAATTTTTTGCCTGGGGTCTGATTAACTGCCCAAACAGCCCTAACTATGGTTAATGTGTCATATTGTTTGACCAATAACTAAGACATGGGACATTGTCATTAAGGAAAGTTCTGATTGACTAAGAACCAACACAGTTTAGGTTCCAAATCTTGCCCACAACAGAACTTTAGGAGCACCAGCGGCTAAAATTTTATACTCTCCCATGTTAAAATTTTGAACAACTCCAAACACCAAACTCCAACAATGTATTATTAATTGTTAGAGCTTCAAGACTCAAAGTTTGATGAAGATATAGTGGTTGGAGTACTCAATGTTTTCGACAGAATAAAGAAAATACCAACTAGTTCTAGAATTACAAACACAGTTGTTATTTCACATTGGTGCAACCGAACAGCATAACTAGGGAAACTGATTCACTATTCAGTGATAGAACACGCCTAACATCAGCTCATTTTAATGGCGAAACCATATTAGTATGGGTTGTGGGGAATGGATCCTCAAATTCAGTTTGGGAAGACCAATGGATTCTATCGAATCCAGACTTCAAAATAAGAAGTTGTAATAGAGATCACAGGGGAATCATTTGGGTCGTTGATCTAATTAATGAAGAGTCTAGAGTATGAAAGGGGGATTTGATTAAAGAGACATTTGATCGAGTGGATGCTGAGTCAATTCTAAAGATAAGATTAAGCTTGATTTCTAGGGATGACAGAAGGATTTGGGGACCAGCATGAAGTTGAACATTCTCTGTGAAATCAACATACCGCCACTTAATTAATATCAGAGAGAGGGAAAGAGAACTTCAACCTTCATCATCTGGTGGTTCTAGCAGGGTGAGGGTTGATTCATTAATGGTCTAGAAGAACATACGGACATGCCATTTTGTGCCAAAATTTAAGAACATGTTGTGGTGAGCGTGCGCAAGGGTGTTACCTTCGGTAGAGGAACTCTCCAAGAGGATCGATCAAATTGATCCTAGATGTTGTAGACGCAAAAACCTGGAATCTACCAATCACATCTTGTTGGACTGCGATTTTGCTTGAAGAGTATGGTTTGCTTCCCCCCCTTTCGTTCTCTCCTCCTGCTAATCCTTCGATATGTGTAGTGATCAAAAGCTGGAAGCAAAGTTTTGCATTTGATAAGCAACGATTCAAGGAGTTTCGACTCTCATCGCATATGTGTGCTGGAGGATATGAAAAGCCCGAAACGAATTGATCTTCAAGGGTTTGCAATGGACTCTAGAGCAGGTAGCTGAGAAAGAGGTGAATGAGGCGAAGGAATTCTCCAGAGATTTCGAAGGTCCTCTTCGGGTTGAGGAGTTTGATCAGGTGGATGAGGGTTCCAATCCTGCAGTATACTGGACTTGCCCTCCAATGGGCTTTGTTAAAATTAATGTGGATGTTGTGCTAAATGATGGAGGCAATGGACTGGGCATTGTGTGTAGGGACTATTTGGGCAAGCCCAAAGGGGTTATGATCCAAGCCCACTTTGAATCTGCTTTGGAGGGTGAGATTCTGGCGTTGAGAGAGGGCATTTTACTTGCTTTAGAGGAGGGGTTCGGTAATGTCCTGATGGAATCAAATTCGGCGGAAGTGACCAAGTTTGTGACCGAGATGGAGCTTATTCCAGTGGACATTGAAAACCTAGTCTGCGTTGTGGTGACTCTTACTTCTCGGCTTCAAAATGTTTTCTTTATTCATGTTACAAGGGAGTGTAATACAGTAGTTGACTCCCTTGCTGGTAAGGTTGTGTCCATAGCGTGCCAGACTCTTTGGCCTATTTTGGATCCTTGGTTTCTCAATCTTTGTAATCTTGATGCCTTGTGTGGGTCACGCATTTATATATAAACCTTTTTCTACCAAAAAAAAATGTGTGTGGTTTGACGCTAACAAAAAACAAAGAGTATACATCTCTTTTAGATGGAGACGAAGGTTCATACTCTACTTATAAAGTTATTTCTAAGGATCTAAGGGATTATTTAATGGTGAAACCCTAAGAATGTTGTCACACACACACACACAAAAAATTGTAAATATAAGAATGTACAAAGGTAAAGTACTGAAAGTACTGACCAGAACCAAACTCGAAACAAGAGATATATGACTGTAATTGTATTCCTCATAAATGCCATTAACAAGGTAATCAAAGAAAAGCCCCAATAACAAAGGAAAATTTGCTTTCACTGCAATGTGGACCCACAATCATTTGAGTTTAAATCCTCTACCCCCTTTGTGCTCTATTCACACCTCTCCAACATATATTAGGGATGGGGACTATGGATAACCCATTGGGGTCCTACCTTCGGTTCATTTTATGACTTCGTCCATACTTAGAGGGGGTCTCACCTTAATGTGTGGTAAACGTGCAATCCCTCTACTCGATCCATACTCAAACTTTAGTGGGTATGGTGAAGGAAAAAGCACAAACCCCAATCATTTTTCGTCTATGAGCCCCTACTTTATGTGATTGGTTTGACAATGACAAAAATCAAAGAGTTTAAATCTCTTGCAGATGGAAGCGAACATTCATTCTCTACTTATATAAAAGCTATTTCTAAGGATCTAAGGGATTATTTAGTGGTGAAACCATATGAATGTTCACACACACGTGAAGAAAAAAAACCCGTTAATATAAGAATGTACAGAGGTAAAATGTTGACCAAAACCAAACTCGACACAAGAGTGATTGTAATTCTATTCAATATAGATGCCATTAACAAGGTAATCAAAGAAAAGCCCCCATAACAAAGGAAAATTTGCTTTCAGTGTAATTTGGAGAAAGAAAAATCCCAAAGAGTGACCAAGCTTGCTCCTCATTTTTCATTTAGTAGGCTGTTTTACTACTGAATCAACCAAATAAAAGAAAAACTCAATTAAATGATCTCAGAGACAAGAAAAAGATTCTACTGGTATTATCTGGAACTTCCAATGAATCTTAAAGAACCAAAAGGTTCCATAAAAACACATGGCCACGTAGAATTGTTTAGGATTGTTGTTTTCTACATAATTTATATGGGTTGTCTTTCTCTCTATTATTTTAATTCAAATAAGAAGTACTTGAAAAAGCCTATCAAAGAATGAGAAATTATAGTTGAGAGTGAACAGGAGACTCTTTTAACTGATTCTGTTTGTACAGTTGTACGGTTGGCCATTGGTTGAGCAAGTGGTCCCACTTGATATGATCTCGTTTACATTTATGGGGTAATATAAGATCAGTTGATGTACTCCATGTTTACTGCGTTACGCTCTTATGTTTGATCTTGTTTTCGTTGGCTTCATATCAAGACTCGATCGAGAGTGTGAGGAGTTTACACGACACGTTGCTCAGAAGAGGGAAGAAGACGACAACCATTCCCTGCTTCTGCTCATTTCCGGATTCTTAACTGTACTTAGGTTCTCTTCCCTTCCCTTCCCATTCCCTGCTTTGCTTTGCTTTGCTTTTCAGTTCTATCACACATTAGATAAGTAGGCTTTACTTTCAGCAGATATGTGATTTAACAGTTAACTCTCTCTCCGCGTTCGTCTCTCCCGCACGAAGAACCTTCATAGTTCTTCCTGTTGGAATTTGAAAATGCTCAGTCGAAATTCGATTCTTTATCTGCTTTCTTCTGCAAGATTCTTTTCCCTTCTTCTTTATCGGGATTCATTCTATGATCTATCGCAGATGGAAAGGAAAACTGCTAGAATTATGTCAAATTCAATAAGGTGAGGAAATGGTTCTACACGGTTTCGCTTTTGCTATTCTTTCTAGTGTATCTTAATTTGATACAAGTTTGAGTCCCATGATTTCAAGATTTCTTCTGTCCTCCAAGCTTGGTCATGGCTAATGATGTGTTCTTGCTTTATCTTGAGAGAAAAGAAAAAGGAAATCCTAGTTAGAGATTGATAATCTTTAGTCTCCCATGTAATGCTCTGTTGCCTGGTTTGACCTGAACTGTCAGTTAAACGAGATTCTACTAATGGATTTATCGGATTGGCTATACTTGGCTACAGGAGTTAGGAAAGGATGAAAGCTTAGTGGAGATAACTAAAAATGTATAATTTGATGTTGAGATTAATGGAAAGCGTGGTATGTTATGTTTTTCTGTTTTCTTGTCAACAGATCTATAATCTCTTTTTGGTTTAATGCGATTGGTGAATTAGTTGCTGATAGGATGCCACATTGGTTTTTTCTGATTTCAGGTCGTATTGTCATGGGCCTCTTTGGGAAAATAGTACCTAAAACCGCAGGTATTTTTGTGTGATCATCTATATATGTTGAAATACTAAAATCTGAAAATAACAGATTACAACATGGTGCTGTCCTTTTGATGTTATTATTATAATTACTGCAACATAATGCTAATTACTGCAACATAATGCATGAACAGAAACTAATCTTTTCAAATATTCTTTCTGTGATGGGCAGAGAATTTCCGAGGGCTTTGTACAGGTATTACATCTGTGTGTTCCTCAGTGCTTGTTGTCCAAGAGAGTATAATTGGTGTTTCGGTTGCTTGGGTTGTATTACAAGTTTTTTCTTCTTTGTTGCAGGGGAGTTCGGTATTGGTGTTAACAGCCTGAAACCTCTTCACTTCAAGGGAAGTACATTCCACAAGGTTTACCCCGGGATTTCGATTTGGGGTGGTGATTTTACCCATGGAGATGGAAGCGGAGGAGAATCAATATATGGAGAAGATTTCGCTAATGAAAACTACAAACTGAAGCACAGTGGAGCAGGGATTCTTTCAATGGTACAAGCTGGTATAGATAGCACCTGCGATTCCCTGTTCAGCATCACTCTAGACTCACTTGACTGGTAAGTGACTTAGTTTGGCTCTCTTTTTTTTGTGGTCACCATCACAGCTATGCCATTTTTTTAACTCTGGGTCTTTTGTTTTGTTATGCATTCTTTGTATATGATAAATGTAATAGGTGGGACCACGGGGGTGTAATAACTAGGGTTAAAATAATAGTTCACACAACACTGTGAGCTCAATTACATGCAGAGGCAAACCCATGTAAAGCTCATCACTGGCTGTATTGCTTCACTTTGTTTCATTTGTATGAAGTAGAGCTTATAGAAAATGATTGTAAGATCAAAAGCCCATGGATAATTCTAATATAAGAAACACTTGCCAATCTACTCTCTTTGTTTAGGGGTTGAAAAATCCAATGTGGGTTGATCGACCAATAAGATAGTTCAACTTTCAACTCATACATGATTTTATCTGTCTTTTTACCCCACTCTGTAACAGGTTGCATGGCATCTGTGTTGTGTTTGGTAAAGTGATTCATGGGATGGATGTAGTGGCCAAAATTGAAGCTGTGAAGAAATGGCCTACCTTTCTCGACAGCAAATTTGTTATTGTGGACAGTGGCGAGCTCGAGCTCCCATTGACTCTACCAGATGGAAAGATGTTATTGCCTGTTCACTATGTTGATCTTGGATGACTTGTTTTCCACTGCTTCTTGTACAATTTTGCAGCTTGTATTAGAATGCACATTTTTGTCCCATAAGTATGAATAAAAGTGATATTACTAATACTGAGACCATAAATTCTAAGTACATAAACATTCTATTTTGGGAAAAATATATTTTCTGCTCTGTGTGTAAAATACAATCTAATATTTTCATAGGAAGGTTTTAAATCTAAGTTGCAAGGCTAGTTTCAAGGAATCTTGTATAATTACCTCCCCTTTGGGGCAGCACCATCTTAGTTCTTCTCCAATCACAAAGTCAATTAAGTAGGAGGCTTATCTCGTTAACCAAAGAAAATAAAACCCTCTCTAAATGTAATTTGGCTTAGGTCATGCGTAAATGCTTGGCTTGATGGTCCGATCTGAAATCTCGATTCGACCGCTTGAAATGCTTGGCTTGATGGTCATGCGCATTCAAGCAAGGTCTAAACATGTAAATGTATGGTCTGGAGATTGTTACATCATCAAAGGGAAAGTGAATTAGGCCATAATTTCCCAGCTAAGAAATTTCATGATCGGAAGAAAGTTCATAATTTTGGTCTCTGGATCGAGTAAATTCATCCAAAGTCAGGCAAAAACCATTGTGATTCTGTTAAAAATTCGGTTTAAAAATTATTTTACCCTCGTTGGTAAAGAAGAGTTTTTTTTAAAATTTTTTTAACTGACTTAGCCTTTGGAGGTGGCCTCCCGACCCCCACGGTCGAGCCACATCTAACACTATTTTGCAGGATCGTCTTCGAAGATCTAAAGGCTAGGAAGATTCAGGACGCATCATTTGGCGCTGTCTGTGGGAAACGCTTCAAAAAGCCATGGTCACTAGACAGAGGTTGAGGCGGCAGGAGCTGCTGCAGCCCAAAGGCTTCGTGGTGCTCGTTCTCTTGGTGGACGAGTTCTTGAAGAAGAAATCCCTGAGGGAAGTCAAGCCCAAGGGGATCGTCAGGGTTAGAATGGAAACGAACGTCTTCACAACCCAGACAATCTGCAGGAGTAGATGAATCAAATGCAGTTGGGATTCCTGGAAATGCAACAGATACTACGAACAATCGCGAGACAAGTGGTCGCTCCTCAGGCTTCCAACCTCAACGAACAGGAAGCAGCCCGAGGGCGTACTCGAAGGAACCCATTTCCAGCCCGAGGATGAACTCAGCAAGAAGATAGACATCAAGCCGGTGGTAAAAATCGTAGAATGAGCCCCCGGGAAGATCGCAGAGGTCAATCCTAAGAGCGTAGGGTCGATGGGATTCCCAGAGGAGACGATCGTCAGGATCGACCACAAGCAAGCCGAACGGGAACTATTACCAGACAGGAGTGAGGGGTACGCACCCACACACCTACTTCCCAACTTTCGGGCAGAGATAGTGTTCGGACTAATGATGGCCGAACGGTGCACTTCGGATGAGAGCTGGCAAACATAAATCAAAGATTAGGGCAACTCTCTCGGGGAAGGAAGGCAGATGATATTTATTCAATCATTCGAAAAACCCCGTTTGTAGATACCATTGCAAGGTTCGAGTTCCCCCACAATTTTAGATTTCCAACTTTTTCTCCATTTGATGGTTTAGGAGACCCGATTGCCCACATCATTTACTACCAGCAAACCATGGCAGTGGCTGAAAACTTTGATGAAATCCTCTATAGAGTGTTCGGGTCGTCACTCACCAAGGCAGCCCAAAAGTGGTTCTCGAACCTTCCTTCGGGAAGAATTGCAGACTTTGAGGAACTTGCTCGAAAGTCCATTGGTTGATTCCAGAGTGGAATCCAAACCAAAAAGATAGAAGAGGCCTTGTTCGCTGTCAAACAAGGGAAGAGCGAATCAATTTGGGATTACTTGAAAAGATTCAATAAAGTCACCATGGAGATCAAGAATTTGGACAAACAGGTGGCCAAGACCGCACTCTTCACTAGACTTACCAATAGAAGACTCCTGGAGTTGTTATTGGAAGGATATGCCAGCTATATATCCCGAACTAATATAAAGATGTCGAAGCCAGGCCGAAATAACAGCGATCCTTGATGCACGCCAAGGAGAAATCAAACCCTCCAACAAAGATCAAAAGCCATCTGAGAGAAGCCAAAGTGTAAAGCAAGCGAATCATGATCGGGGGAGAAAAAAGCATTTGGGTTGGAGGCCGCACTCACCCGATCAGGATGATTACACACCCCTCAATACACCCCGATCAAAGATCTTAATGCAGATCAAGGATCAGGACATTCTAAAATGGCCACCAAAGCAGGTTGCCAAGCAAGGGGAGCGAAACATGGAGAAATATTGTCGCTTCCATAAGGATTATGGGCATTTCACGAACAAGTGCCGCCATTTGAAAGCAGACATTGAAAGGCTCCTACCACTTAGAAAAATTCTCAGGAATTTTCTAAGTAGAGGCATTGACTATGCCTGAATGAGACCTCCTAACACTTAGAAAAGTTCTCAAAAATTCTTTAAGTAGAGGCTTCAGTTATACTCGAATGAGACATTCTAACACTTAAAAAAATTCTCAAGAATTTTCTAAGTAGAGGCTTCGGTTATACCTGAGTGAGACCTTCTAACACTAAAACACTTAGAAAAATTATCAGGAATTATCTAAGTAGAGGCTTCGGTTATACCCGAATGAGACCTCCTACCACTTCGAAAATTTCTCAAGAATTTTCTAAGTAGAGGCATCGGCTATGCCCGAATGAGATCTCCTAACACTTAGAAAAAATTCTCAAGAATTTTCTAAGTTGAGGCTCTTGCTATGCTCAAATGAGACCTCTTAGCACTTTAGAAAAATTCTAAAGGATTTTCTAAGTAAAGGCTCCAGTCATGCTCGACGAAGGTTTCTTAACACTGAGACAATTTCTCAATCAACAAAGCCCAATCAAGGATCTACTGAAGCATAATATTGAGGATAGAAATTTGATGCATGCAAGTAGGAAACAACAAGCATGAATTTTCTTTATGCTACAAAAGCCCAAAGGGGGACTAACCCTTACAAAAAAGAAGAAGAAGAAAGATACTGAATGCAATCGGCAAAGTAAAAAATTAAAATAAATGATCATCAAACTTTTTTGGGGTTTTCTTTTGCTATGGTTGCGGTTGTCTCTTGGTTAAGGGCTTGTTCGGATCAGGGGCTTGACTTCGATTTAAGGCTGGGAGTTCGGGGGCTGCATTGTCTTCAACTACCTCTACATCTAGAGAAAGGGGAGGAGAATCACTAAGATAGTACTCAAGGTTTGGGTCAGCAACTGGAGGGTCCTCTTTCTTCTATGCCCATTCGGGAATTGGCAATCGAAGAGCGTCAAACACTTCAGGATGGCACACCTCTTGATAAGAGCTGGTATCGAACATTGTACCCACTCTCAGGATTGACTTCCATACATCATTTTTCCCATCTCTATAAGCCATAGTGTTGAAGGGCACTAACAACTCATTGAAGGGCTTACTGCTTAGATACTTCCGAACACAAGCCTTCCTAGCTTCGACAGAGATTGCTTCGGGCTTGGAAGGTGCAGCCCGATCCTGGAGTTCTTCTTTCTCCTTGAACAAGCTCTCGACATTAACCTTTGATTCCCTTAGCATTCCTTGAAGCTTCTTCACCTCCCGATTGAGGTCTCCAATTCTCCGACCGCCACCTCTAGATCTTTCGTGGCCTTCTCCAGCTTCTGATTCTCTCCTCTCAGCTGAGAGATCTCAGCTCCTCTAGCCCTCACCTCTTCCTCTTGTTGCTTCTTTTGAACATTGAGACGTCCAACTCGAAGGATAGCTTCCATCTACCTATGAAAGCTATCTGCAATTATCCTGCAACAAGAAATGAAGGTTAGCGGTCAAGTTTAGGAATCCAAGAATACTTATGAAATTCATAACAAAAAGATTAGATATAGAAACTTACTTGACCAAGGTTTACGAACTCCTCATCAGTGGCAAACCCAAGGGTCTTGCATTTGGCAAGCATCTGAGCGAACGTACCCCACTCCAAAGCCTTGTTGTAGTCCTTGGTGACATGATCGGTCACCTTCAACTTCTAGGGAGGAATGTAGATCTTCCCTTCTTCAGTCCTCGAACGCCTCTTCTTTGAAGCGGCATCATCTTCAGATCATGTCTGGTGAGGAGGACATCATCATGTGTGCGCTCTTCCACATCAACTGGGGCTTTACCTTTCCCCAAAGGCTCTAAAAGAGTTTTGAGCTTGGGTGGTGACCTTCGGGGATGCAGCTTCAGACTCTTTTCTCTTCATTCCTGCTGCCCGATCCTCAGCTGCTTCCAATCCTTTGGAAGCCATAGCCTTCACTGCCTTCAAGTTGTAGCGTGGAGGTATTGTAAGAAGAAACAACAGATGTTAGTGAAATACATTAAGGTAGAAAAAGAGAAGGTAGATGGGGGTTGGGAGCTCACCAGGGGCTAGACTGCACATGTGGAGGACAGCTTCGTGCTCCATGGTCAAACCATGGATCTCCTAACGCACCTGAATAGATTCAATCTTCTTTATGGCGCTTTCATCATTGGGAGACAAGGTCAAAGGACGATTTGCCTAAGTATGAGATTCAAGATTGCCCTAGGCGATCGGGAAGTTGAGATTTGATGGTGGCACCCCTTGTGGTTGGAGGGGCAAGTACCCTCAACAAGGATACTACCCAACCACCCAAGTTTGGTCTTAGAATGTTTGTAAAAGAAAACCCAATTGGGTGGATTGGATTTACTCAGATAGAAAAAATGAGAAAACAAAGGAAGAGAAGGTGCGATATCAAGTTCAAGGCAGAGGCCCAAAAGGCCAATGATTTGACTCCAACTGTTTGGGAGAAGCATGCCTGGGCATATCTCCCAATGATTAAGAATTTCAGAAAATAAAGAGGAGAAAAAAGGGAACCGAACCCCACTCTTCAAGGTATTGGTGTAGATGGAAAATTCTTTGGGTGGATTGGAGTTAACCCTCTCATTTGAGTTCGGGACCCGGAGCAAGTAAGAGAAAGGAAGGGCAAATTGGCTAGAGATAATTTCTACCTCTTTAGGATGAACGTGGGACCCATAAAAACTAGGACCATGGGAAGGTCTTTTCGACAGTTGGGAGCCTCCAACCACAGCTTGAGAAGAAGCTTTCTACTTTCAGGAAGGAGGAGGCAAGGCTATTTTCTTTCTCTGCATGGCATTCCCTGGTTGCTCCCTAGGGGTAGTATGAACGGAGGCCACCCAATGGTTGGTAATCCTCTCATTCTTATCACCCGATTGCTCAACCAAGACTGATTTTTAGATTCATCCCCTTCGATCATACGATCATTAGAGTCATCATTAGAGGTCTTACCACTAACCATTAAAGTGTGAAGGGTAAATGTTGAACTCTCAGGTGAAAGAGAATGAGGAATTGGGATTCTAAGCAACTATGGCAAAGGTCTCGAATGCGAACAGAAAAAAGAAAGAAGGATGGAAGAATAGTTGAATGAACAAAGAAAAGGTTAAAGAATTTACTTGTTTAAGTCTTGAATGAGGTGAAGCTTGAAACTGGAAGTTAAGAGACTGTAAATCGCAAAGAAGAACGCTATAAACTTTGAGTGCAAGCAAATTCATGAAATGGAGAAGTGAAAACTGAAACTGAGCAGAGAAGGGTTTAAATAGACCCAAAGGCGAGATGATGAATGGACGAGATTAGCTTCAATCGACGGATGAGGGTTAGCGACAGTTCGAGTGATGGTAATCAACAAACAAGATTGGACAAAGATCAACAGTTAAGGAACGGTGATGGTTCGAGTGTGAAAGTAATGATGGCAAACATCTTCCAAGGGCCACGTGGCTTCTTCGGCACAGATAACAAGGAGCGCATACAACTCGATGAGCATATCGTTGTGCAGACAAAGTAATAAATGCGACGTTTGGAAAAACAAGTGGATGTTTGGCTCTTCACCTACTGGGTTTAGCGATTGTGATCGAGGAAAAGCAAACCAAGCCATCGATCATTTCACCCCAATCGCTTGGCTTGAGGGGCTCATGATAAGAATAAAATAACACCTAACCGGGTTCGACCACGGTCGGGTCAGTAACCCCGGTCTGGTTGGTTCGAAGGATAAACCACTAAGCAACATGGAAAAGAAGGAACTCGACGGTTATAGAAAGAAACATGTTCCCTTTAAATTCAGGATGCATGATCGTGCCACGAAATGCAACCATAACCGGTTCCGAAAGATGGGGAAAAACCCTACAATCGTATGACCAGTAGGAAGAAGCACAAACGAATTCCATAGGTAAACCCTATATAAAGTAAAGGTTTGTACACAACACAGGTATATGAATCGTTTCCCTCCATTAAGAATTGGGATCAAATATATTTGAGAAGTAGGGTTGGCTTTAGTCTGCACTCCAACTATTTGGGTCATATGGTTCTTATACAAAACCCCGGAAGAGATATAAACATGATTCATGGGTTGTTCCAAATTGATTGAAGTCAATTCATCAATATCAAATTTGACTGGAACTAATTAAGATCTTGATTTTGCATCTTTAAACCTCTTCTATAATGGAAGACAAAACTATTGAAACTTGTTGAGGAATCTATACAAACACTTGAACGGTACGGTTGTTGTAATCATAACACTTTGTCAAAGCTTAAACATACCAGAGGTACTTTCTTTAAGGTATTTAGACACCCCAATTTGTGCAATATGGGTAACAAATGTGTCTTTACCCCAAGATCAGTCAACCCAAACCTTTAAGGTTGCACCCCAGAAAGGTTACTTAAGGTGTAATCAGGTTATGTTCACAATAGGGAGAGAAAGAGAGGAAAGGAGGAGGAAATTCGGTATTCAAATTGAACTCGAAAATAGGTTTATATAGAGCCCCAAAGCTGTGGGTGAAAGGGTAAGGTCACCTCTCTTTGTGAGGGTAGCTATTCAGCTCAAATCCCTATAGGATGGTACCTATCAAGCTGAACTCCCTAAAGGAAAGTGCCTCTCTAATGGCATCTCCATGTTTTCACCTAGTAGTGGGCTTTCCAAACTAGGGCCCATGACAAAATGGACCTTTCAGATCAAGGCCTATGACCCAAGTCCCAAGTCATATAGAATTATTAATGTTATTAATTAATATATATCTATAGCTAGGTCACAACAGGGTTTATGCTTGGTTCACGTCACACAGGGTTTGATGCTTAACCCCAAATTAATATTACATAGGTCCTTACCATATATAAACGAGATAATCAACATCTTTCAGCCCGATGTGGAACTAAATTAAGTTTCCATTTATAAAAACCATAGGATAAAAGACATGATTAAAACATATATTTATATAAAAATATAGGGTTATTTTCATCTGGACTCCCTGAAGTTTGGTCCATCTCATTTTTAGTACAAGTAAATTGACACTTTGTATCTACCTCCCCTGAGGTATCCAATAAGATCAATTAAGGACAAATTGTAATTTTTATGACCAAAATACTCTTATATCTATTCTACCGTTTACCTCATGTCTTCACAATTAAAAAAAAAGAAGTTAGATTTTGATAAGTTCGTCTTCATC
The DNA here is from genome assembly GCF_041222555.1 of Hakea prostrata. NCBI lineage: Eukaryota > Viridiplantae > Streptophyta > Magnoliopsida > Proteales > Proteaceae > Hakea > Hakea prostrata. Next base: position 30,508,264 of record NC_142600.1, read on the forward strand.
ATTAATTCCTACTGTGCAAATTCTTCCTCTTCAACAGTCACGATCTTCAGGTCTTCTCATTATACGAATAAGGCTATCTTGTCTCTTCTTCTTCTTCTTCCTCCTCTTCTCCTCTGTCTCTTATTTTTCTTCCGTTTATGTCTTTGTTTTTGTCTGATTTTCTAATATTTTATTCCTTGGTCGTAAAAGTAATCCAATCGATCCTTGAGGGGATCGACTAGTGGAAGACCATAATCTCCTAGGATTTTGCGAATCGGAAGAGCAGGCATTGGCGCTGGAGGAGAAGCGGTAGTTGCAAGTGTGTCTGAAACATAGGTGGAGATCGGAGCAACCGAGAAGCGTAGGTTGGGTTTAATTGGTGTACACAAGAAATGGTGTTGGAGAGGTAAAAGGGTTGATGGCGATCCCTTCGGGGTATCAAAGTTTAGTTGCAGAAGAAGGGTATTTTAGGGGAGGAAAGCTTGAAAGAGCCATTACAGAGTATTTTAAGCTTCTGGGTCTGCTTGTGAGCGATGGAAGAATGGATCAACAGAGCATGGAGACTTGTATATAAATGAAGCTTTTTAAGGTTAGGAAAAGTAGAACAAAACAGTAATGTCAAAGCCTTTAAAGTTTGAACGAATGTTTTCTTTTATGCACTTTCTCAAGAAGGAAAATATTTTATTAGAAACTCAGACATAAACAGAAGAAAAATAAGAGAGAGGAGAAGAGGAGAAGTGGAGGAAGAAAGAAGAAGAAGAGACAAGATAGATGAGAAGACTTGAAGATCGTGACCGTTGAAGAGGAAGAATTTGCACAGTACGAATTAATGATGAAGACGGACTTATGGAAATCTGGCTTGATCAGAACAGAAGTTTATATAAATTTATATAAATACCCCATTCTTTTGATTTCCACTGTTATATTTAATTATGAAGACATGATGTAAATCGTACGGTAAAATAGATATAAGGGTATTTTAGTCATAAAAATTATAATTTGTCCTTAATTGATCTTATTGGATACCTCAAGGGAGGCAGATGCAAAGTGTCAATTTATTTGGATTAAAAATGACATGGAACAAACCTCAAGGGGTCCAGATGAAAATTATCCAAAAATATACAATAATAAACATAAAATCTTAAACATAATTTACAACAAAAACTTACTAAAAAAACAATTTATAGTGTTTCTCGCTTTGAGAAAAAAAGGGAAAAAAGGGGGTTGAAAATTGTTTGACAACATTGAAACGCAACCGAAATTGGAACTTATGAAAATTTCTTCTTCAAGAGACACTTTGATGCAAGTTGTTGCATTTGTTTCTCGAAATAAAAGTTGGCCACGCTTGGTTTAAGTGGAACAGTTTTAGAGATGAGCCTTTATAGAATTTGGCATCCTAAACAAAAGAACATTGCTAAAACTCTTTCATAGTGCGATAGAATGTTTCCATTCGTTGCTTCTTCAACCTCAGTTTTAGGGATCGCTTGGTTATTTCATTTTCTCTATCTCCAATGATTTATTTTTCTCTTTGTCCTTTTCTATCTACAATGACTCAAGTTCCTTGTCATTATCGTTATCTCAGATAATACCCTAACCCTGGTTTTTGCAAAAGAGGTTGTTCTTCTTCTTCATCTTCTTTTTCTCCATTATTATGGTAAAATGCCCGTTAATATTGTTTCTGCTTTCATAAGTAAATTTTATCAAATGCTTATGAAAGTGTTTTTGTTTTTATAAACACTTAAAACTACTTATGATATTTCTAGAAGTTGGAACACTTGGTGGTTTATCAAATATGTCCTTGTAGCCTTAAGATGTCATCTGTCAATAAAAGAAACCAAACAAAGAGACCTAGGGCTGCAACTCGGCCGGGCTTTTGCAATCCCAAGCCCAGCCCTATAAGGTATAATTTGAGCCCATTCCCGCCCTTGTCACACCCCACCCAGCCGGATCCGGTCATACCCGAATACCCGTGGGGGTGATACACCGCAAGATCTAGGTTCAGTGACAAATCCATACAAAACATGATATAGCATAATTAAATGGACAAGAATAAATCAAGTTTATCATACTAAGTTATCAAAACCGAAATAATGGTTACAATCATCCATTACTTCAAAATAAAAATATAACATCAGAGTTTTTAAAAGAAAAGAGAGTAGTTTTATTCGCAGCGGAAAAATAAACTAAACTTGTTCTCTAATGGAATCCAATCCAAAAGAACAGTCTTGATATTGGCATGAAGCTCCATGTGCGTCCACTTCTTCTTCGATCACTCCTTCAAGAAGACATATTGGTAACGCATCCTCCATTTGGAAGAAGTCCTCATAACCTGCAGCATAATCTAATAGAAAAAAAAGACATATAAAAAGAATGAGTTCACGGAACTCAGTGAGGTCAACTCAACATCATATCACACATTCATTCTCAAGATTCCACACCACACATAAAACATGAATATCAATAATGTAATTAATGACAATGATATGATATGTGAATGATTATGCTCATAACTCTATCATGAAGTCTCTATGGTAGACACGCATTAAGTCACACACCAGTCTTCTTTGGGCGGTCTCATCACTCTTCCCTCACGGCTCGATGCACGTCTCGTTGGGTTCTCCGCGGTTGTTGTGTAAAGTCCTGTCAAGCCATGGTTGGGGATTAGGTCACCACTCTCTCACATCACCATTGGTATAAGATCTCGCGCGTGTCAAGGATAATCCTAGGCCCAATGCAAAGTCATATGGTCTCGTACTACATATGGTCCGGATATCTCCCCTCACGCCTAGTGCTTTGTTGGTTCAATACCTTCCCACCTATGAATGGAATCCTCAATGGAGGCATCTGTTGGACCCCATTCATTCATACCGGTGGTCATCCACATATAATGGCACGGATGATCTCCATGTCCTCTCACGGGTCATTTCACCGGCCTTGAGCGTCCATGAGCCCTTATCTATTATATGCAACCCTACCTCTCTATGATGATAGTGGGCCTGCTTGACATACAGGACCCAGCCACTAACATCATGGGTTAACCGGCTTCAATACCCCTGCCGAAAGGGTAGTAATACTCATGAGGTCAACTAACCAAACACTTCTAGACATGCCCTAAATATGTAAATCACTAATCGGGAAAGAGCCAAGGGCACCATAGGAATGCGTCCCATACCGCCTCCTCTGGTATCCTATGGCAGAAATGCCAAAAGGGCATTCCCCATTCCCAACGACAATATAAGCAATCATATAATATCACTAGGGCAATGGGTGAACCCACAACCCTAGTAGAAAATACAAGGTAGAAGAAATAATAATATTTCTCCTCTCATACAATCACATTCCATTTCATAACAACAATAATTGATTTCAAAGCAAGGAGCAACATCAGAAGTAATAATAAACATAAATTATAGCAATTCATATTTAACAAAAGACATAAAATAACCACAAAATAATACTAAAGCAATACAAGATATCAATAATGAAAAGTAACTAACATCATTACACATGTAATACAAAGTTAAGTATATTCCTCACCTTTTACTTTGTTCTTCCTCCAAATCCAAGAATCCACTCCCACAAATTAATGATTAAAGATATATTAACCTATTTATGCAAAAGAAATAATTATCACAAATTAGAGCCCATTTGGATTTCAAAGGATATCCTAAAATCTTCCCACAAAAACCCAAATCTCAAAACTAGGTTAAAAAGGGTTAGTTCTCAACCTCACTAGTGAATGGTCACTAATTTGCCACCAACTCAAAGTTTATAATGAAGCAAAACTTTGGGAAAATGTAATTGGAAACAAAAGGATCCTACGGGTACCTTCAATTTTATTAAATTTGACCCATCTCAAAAAGCCCCAAATTTGACTCTCATAAATCACCCGTGTGTGACCCGGGGAGTCAAATTCTAAAATCTTTTGCAAGGGGATAAACCATTACTCCCAAACTCAAGGGGAACCTTAATATAAGAAAAGATAGCTTGTATGATACCTATCATTATTCCTTTTCATAGATCCCTCAATAGAAGAGAAAAGATATCACTCCCACAAACTAGGAAGGGACATTAATACAATAAAGGAAAGCAACCAAGATACCTAACAACCTTCCCTTTCAAGATTCCTCAAAAGGAAAGGAGAGAAAATACTCACAAAATTGTGAGTAAGAGAAGCATTAAAGAAAACTAACCTTTCGTAATGATTTTGCGAAGATTCGGATCACAGACACCTTCGGAAGAATGGAAATCGCTCCTCTCTTTCGTTTCTCCTTTTCTCCAAAGCCTCCGCCTCTTTCTAGCCTCCAAAAATGCGTTTACGGATGAGATAAAACATAAATAGGGTTTAAAAATCCGAATTTCCAATTTTGCCCCTAAACAGAAAATGGGATGGAGGTTGGTTCACCTAAACGGCTCAAACTTCTGGCTCATGGTTGGACCCCCAAACGAACTCCGATTTTGATGATCTTTGACTCGTTGGAAAGGTCTTTCGACGATCTTCGATTTTGATATCTTATTTGCATCAATCGGATTCTCCATCACTGATCTACAGATATTCCAAAATTACCATTTTTACACTATTGAGACTAATCTTCTCTCTTCACTTAAACTCTAAGAGAGTTTTTGAGTCATTATAAGGGTCATCTACCAACATTTGTTTAATTTCCAATCCTTTGGGCTCGAATTAAATGGTCCACAATTGTCGCCGAATCAAGGCCCAGGTTCTCGGTCTTAAAACCACGGGTTAAAGGGGTAGAAATCTGGGGGATTTCACAGCCTTGGCCCTAGTTCAGGGCCAATGATTATTGTCCCTGACCCTAAGCCCTACAGGGCCAAGCCAAGCCCATTCCCACCCTAATTGGCCCTAATTGGGCCAGGTCGGGATGGGTTGGCCTTGATTAGCCTTGATTGGCCCTGATTAGCCCTGTCCCTGGCCCTGATTGGCCCAGGCCCTAATTGGCCTTGTCCCTAGCTTTAATTGGCCATATCTTTGGTCATAAATATCAAATGTAAGACAGGTAGTAATTAAAATACATATTAAAGTAATTAAATTCTTAAACTCCAAAACTAAAATAAAGATGTCAACAAATAATCCAAAACTTATATTCAATATGTATTTAACTATTTATACCCATTTAGATTTTAGACAAATAGAGAAATCCAAATTTCTAGGGTTTTTTAATTTGCTATTCGATGAAAATTATGGTTATTATATGTAAGCTCGAAAGGAAAAAGAAAAAGATTTATCTCAATTCTCAATTAATTTCTAACTTCTAAGACAATGGTCAAACTTCATTCCAAATTTCCAATTTGTCTTTCCCCCAAGTTTCTCTCTCTCTCTCTCTCTCTCTCTCTCTCATTCTATTTTTTCCTTTGGTTTTTCTCCAGCAACAAAGAGTTAAAATTATTCATGAAATAGAATAAGTAGAGAGAAGAATTGTAATTAAATTTAGGCATATTTGAAAGTCAAGTCAATTATAGAGAATGTCACACAAACTATTTTTGTAAATTAGAAACATCAGAGATTCAGAATTCAAAAGGAATCTGATAAATGAAAATTTTATCTTCAAAGTAAAGAACTTAAGCTGTAGGTAGGTAGGTTTTCATTCACAATGGTTCAATAAATTGATATCTTTATTCAATACAAAAAAATTCATATTTAAAACCTTGTTAACAAGTAAATCAACGATAATTTAGTATTCAACAAAAAAAAATGTATTTTTTTTCATAGTTAAAGAAAATGATGTTTTAGTTACAAACATTGCTATATGTTTTTAATAAAATTTTTTTTAAATATCACAGTAGATTTGTTAGATATTCATGATGAGAAGTTGAGGTATAGATTTGTTAGATATTAATTCTTTATGTAATAGTTTTTATTATTTATAATATATTATCTCGCCTTAGTCAAAAAACAAAATCAGTATTTTATTGAACTAAAAATGACTTTGTTGGAAAAATAAAAATTACTTTAAAAAGTGAATTTATAGTCTAATATGATCAAAGTGACTAAATGTCAAAATCAAGACTCATATCAATGTTAGTATGAAGATCAGGGAAATCTAGTACTGTAGTACACGATCACCGTCAAATTAATATTAAGATTAGAGCCAAAATTAGGGTCAAGATCAGGGCCAAAATCAAATAGATGCTTATTACATTGGTAATGAGGTTATAATTTATTTTTATTAATTTTCTACAAAACATGATCATGTTTCTAAAATTTGACACATGTCAAGTATCCACCCATCCATATGTATTATAATTGATTCCTCTCCATGTGGGTGGAGGGTCCAGAGTCTTTAGACTCAAATCAGGGCCAGGATCAGGGTCAGGATTAGGGCTAATATCAAGGCCAAGATCAGGGCCAGAATCCAGGCCAAGATCAAGGCCAAAATCAAGGCCAAGATCAGGGCCAAAATCAGGGCTAGGATCAGGGCCTGGGTCAGGACCAAAATCAAGGCCTGGTTAGGGCCAAAATCAGGGCCTGGGTCAGAGCCAAAAATCAAGGACGGGCCAGGATGGGCTGAGTGGGCTAGAGAGTAATCCCAGGCCCGCCTTTGGCCCTAGTTCAGGGCCAGAATATTTTGGCCCTAACCCGCCCTTAGGGCCAAAATCTTTGGCCCAAGCCCTATTCGGGCTCAGGGCGGGCTTAGGGCGGGTCAAGGCCGCCAAGGCCAAACTTGCACCCCTAAAGAGAACGTATGAAGTAGTTATTAAAATTGACTCATTGAAATAGAATTAGAACAAATCCCGTTCTAATCCCACTCTATGAACTAAAAAAAAAACTCTTTAGGCATGGTGCAAGAATTAAAAGCAACTAGACAAGTACAACTATGAACTAGATATTACTATTCAATCATCATTACAAAGATTGAGAAGCCATAAAAGAAACCATGTAAGAAATCACCATTCCGTTATAATACAAAGATTGACATGCCATTTAATAACATTTAAGTCATATTATTTGTAAATTAGAGACAAACCTTTGGGGCCAAGATACACCAACTCCTGAAACCCGTTGGATCTTTTTTTCATTGAAAGCCTTTTCCCGAACATGTCCAACTCTGTAAACTTAGTAGGGATCTCAGGATCACCAACTGTTGAGGAAATCAAAAAGACGGTTTTCTCATTGGATCCCCACAAGGCACCACGAATGGATGGCTTTAATGCTTTTTTCTATCAGAAGAATTGGGATTTAATTAGCTCTGATCTCTGTGATTTCATCCTTAAATTCTTCAATAATCCCTCACTACCCTTTGGTACTAATCATACTCTTCTTTGCTTTATTCCCAAGAAAGAGAATGCTAGATCAACAGCTGACTTCAGACCGATTAGTCTATGTAATGTTAGCTATAACATTGTGGCTAAGATAATTGCACGTAGACTAATACCTCTGTTGGAAATTTTCATTTCCCCATGTCAAGGAGCTTTTGTGGAAAATAGACAAATATCGGATAACATTTTGTTAGCCCAAGAAATCTTCCACTTCATGAGCAAGACCAGAGGAAAAATAAATTTGTTGCCCTGAAGCTCGACATGTCAAAAGCCTATGATAGAGTAGAGTGGAATGTCCTTCAAAAATATTTTGTGTTCCTAGGCTTTGATCAAAAATGGTGCCAAATGATTGAGTGCTTAATCTCTATTGTTTCCTTTTCCATTAAACACAATGGAAATCCATACTTTTGTTTCTCAGGAACAATAGGATTACGTCAAGGCTGCCCACTGAGTCCGTATCTTTTTCTGTTTGTCATGGAAATTCTATTTAGGTTGCTGATGGAATATAGGACTCTAAATCTCTTTAGAGGAATTAAGGTGGCTAGAAGCGCGCCTGAGATCTCTCACCTCTTCTTTGCTGATGATACTTTCTTGTTTTGTAGAGCAGAGAAGGAAGATATATTGGCACTGAAAGCCGTTTTAGAACTTTTTTCTGACATCACAGGCCAAGAAATCAATTTTGAGAAAAGTGGGGCATTCTTTAGCAAGAATATACAGTCTACTGAAAAGAATGCAATCCTACAAACTCTGGGAATCAATGAAATGAAAAAAGATTCAGTTTATTTAGGATCGCAACTCTTACACGGTCAGTCCAAAATAAAAGATCTTCAGTTCATAACCAACAAAATGAAGAAGATGGCATTGTGGAAAGCGACGAATCTCTCATTTACAGGAAGGGGGTACCGATACAATATGTCCTTCAAAGTCAATAATTATACCACATGCAGTGCTTTAAATTCCCAACTACAATATGCAAACAAATTGATTACTTATGCCAAAAATTCTGGCTAGGGGAATCCAACAAAGGAAAAGCAACTTACGCTCATCTCATGGGACCGATGCTGTGAATCAAAAGAAAATGGCGGATTGAGTTTCAAGAAAATGGAGGATGTTAACATGGCTCTATTACTCAAGCAAGGATGGAGATTGCTCAAGAACCCCAAATCATTATGGGTGCGGACACTAAAGGCAAAATATTTCCCACATACCACACCTTTCGATCCAAAGGTGAAAAGAAGAAATGGATCATGGACATGGAACAACATCCGTGGAATATTACCAAAATTGGAGAATATGATTTGGAGAAAAATTGGAAACGGGAGGAACACTTCCTTTTGGTTTGATCCCTGGATCAAAAATCCGGATGATCAAACACAACTAGAACCTAATACTGAGCAGTGGGAGAGAAACAATTCGATAGCTCAAGTGGTGGATTCAATCTCTATGCCCAACAGGGAGTTGTCTCTTCCTCTAAACCTTCATCTATTCCACCTCTCTAACCTAAGACTGTCAAATGAAAATGATACTTGGATGTCTCTTATTTCAAGTAATGGGGATTTCACTGTCAAACCGGCAAGAAAAACCCTTGCGCAAATAAGATCGACATCTCAATCATCAATTTACATTGGTTGGTGGAGGTTTTTTTTGGAAAATGCCCTTACACCCCAAACTTAAGACCTTTTTTTGGCGTCTGTTAAATGCAGGATTACCAGTTAAGGCAACACTTGCGCAATGGATACCAATATCCACAGAATGCAAACTTTGTGGAAGTTGTGTGGAATCTGCATGGCATGTATTCCTTTCTTGTGAATGGGCAAAAAGGATTTGGGCGGCAGGACCGTTGGGTCTGAGAATAGAAAGATTCAGAAGCCCATCAATAAGGGATCTGTGCAATCCCTTTATCCTCGATGCAAGGATGGATAAAGCATCAAAAAGATGGATGGTGTCTGTTTTTATAATTACATGCTACTTTATTTGGAAAGAACGGAATAATAAAATCTTTAATAAAGATATTCCCAACCCCATTAGAGCTCTAAATAACATAGTAAGTTGGATCTAGGATTTAAAAATCACACCACAAGAAAGTTTTGAAACCTCACATCACCAAACACAAACACAACCATCTAAGCCAAATACTTGTTTTTGTAATATTTTAACTAACTTAAATCTTTGTCCAACTTTATTGTGCGCAGGGGTACATAATGCAGAACTAGACAACACAGGGTGGAGTGTGGGAATCGTGCATGAAGGGCAGTTAAAGATTATAAGCATAGGGGGTCTAGAGAAGGGAAACATCGTTGAGGCACTCTTGATTGGATTAAAGGAAGGAATAGATCAAGCACTGCACCACAATATTCAAATACAAGATATATGGTGCAATAACAAAGAAGTTCGTGATCTACTCATACCACTTAATCACAGCAAGTGGCCGATATCTCATGTCCCAATTTTGATAAACATATTCACTCAAATTAAGGATGCAAACCTTAATAGTTTTTGTGATACCATACTCCACCAATGGCTCATGTATTTAGCATTTCAGTCCTCTATAGACTTTAGTAGGTCATATGTAATAGACACAACTACCTTATGTATTTGTTATCTTAATTAACAAAGATATTTCTTTTTCGGAGCAAAAAAAATAAGGGAGAGAGGGGCAGTTGAGCTACTTTATTTTTTTTGGGAGCTAAGACATGCACAATAATGAAGCTGGAAAGTATATAATTTGACTATCCAATTCTTTCTTGCTTGTAGGGATTTTTTTTTTGACTGTGGAAGTGGCCCAATAGGTAAAACACATCTAAGTCTTAAGGTAATTATCCCTCTATAAACTCTGAATATTTTTCGAAAAAAGAAATTTCAACATTTTAATATAAGAGAAATTTATTTGTCAAGCATACAATGGAGGATTAATGGTAAAACATCAAATTGAGTTGTTTAAAAGTTAGGAAGTGGTTAGTAGTATCTCTCAAGAGATAATGTAGTGTTTATTTTCAAATTTGTTAGGTGATTATTAGTTGATTTGAATAAGTTCGTCAATTATGCATATGATGATAGTTAACCTTTACAAAATGGAGAACAAGTTGCAAATTTTAATAAAAGAGACATTAAGTACCTGGTAAAACAAGGGGGGAGAGAGAGAGAGAGAGAGAGAGAGAGAGAGAGAGAGAGAGAGAGAGAGAGAGAGAGAGAGAGAGAGAGAGAGAGAGAGAGAGAGAGAGAGAGAGAGAGAGAGAGAGAGAGAGAGTTATATAAGGATCTTCTATCCTCGAAAACTCTATATTGACGTCTCTCCGCTATACATTCAAGAGGGAGGTCCACCTTTAAACGCTAACAATGTAATTCTCCTGATTATATGATGTTGGATGATTAAGATAGGATTATTCTTTACTCTCTAGAGTAAAGAAATCAAGCTCGAATCAAGATGTGATATCACATTGTATCTTCTTTCTTTCTCCCTTTCTTTCTTTTTTTTTTTTTTTTTTTTTTTTTTTTTTTTGTTCTTTTTCTTTTTTCTTTTATTATTTTTTTTTTATAATGATAAAAGGATAAAGATTCTTTATATAGAGCTTAAACTGCAAATAGTACAATAGTTACCATCATTTGAACCATTACTGTCCATATTACTATTACTGCCTATATTACTTCTAGCAACCTTACATGCTAGGTTAACAAAATAGTCTCTAAGTGTGGATGATTTAAAACTGCAAAAGCCAGCTCCCTTTGATTCTTTTATTAGGTTTACCGAAACCGTTGTTAGTATTAAAGGCCATGCTCTTTTTATGTGGCCATTGGAATAGATCAAGCACTTCCTTTGATCCACACCTAATTTCACCTGCTGGATGTCCAAGCTTTGTGCTTGGACTAGGCCATTCTTCATTCCATAGAGCAGTGCCACCACCTCATTAATTGTATTAATGCTCCTTCTTTGTAATAGCAAAGTCAGCCTTTGCATATTATTTCTACACTCTGCTGTATATTTTTTAGTTGTGCATTATATACCCCTGCACATAATAATGTAGGAATCAAAATTCCGTACATATCTTTTGAAAAGTACACAAACACTTATTGTTAGTGATTTGGGGGGAAACCTTGAGACAATACTTTGTTCATACTCTTTAAGGCTATTGGCCAATAATTTAAGCTCCCTATCCATTTAGACACACTATTTAAGACTTTATTGGGGTTGGGGCTTGATTTATTGAAAATTCTAGCATTTAGTTCTTTTCGCACAAAAGTAACAGGCTATAACTTATAACGAGCACTAAAAGAACCACCAAGTTGTTTTTTGTCTAGCCGGGTCTTAGGTAGTAATTGATATAGAGTTGCAATTTTAAGTCTTTGTGGGAGTTGTTCCAATCTCAATCCTAGAGGTCCTGTTACCCATATTCTCTTGGTCCATTCACAAGAGAGATAAAAATGTGTGATGCTATCTTTGCCTCGTTACTGCAAAATTCACATTAAGGCTATAACTCCGTTGATTGGGATAGAAAAGATTTAACTAGCAACCATGCATTGAATAAACGCCAGAAAATATATTTAAATTTTGGTGTAGTAATAATTTCCAAAAGAACTTCCACTATGTTGAAATATTAGGTTGGAAAGTGGGGTATTTTTGTCTCGACAATGAACTCGCCATTTGTTGAGATTAATCACACCCACGAGTCATTGGTTGGAGTAAGAGACAAAGAAGAGAGAAGAGATTTGTAAATGGTTGAAGATAAATACTCCTTATTTGACTATACACAATGTGATACTTGAGCAACTGTCACATTCCTATCCCAGAGGATGAAGTATGGTTTCCATCAACCTATCTCTTGCATTTTGGATCCATAGATCAAACCAAAAAGACGTATCTTTACCATCTCCAACTTTCCTATGCACCATTTTTTCTAAATCCCATATGATACTACAAATAATTCTCCATGGACAAGAGCCTTTTTTTTTTTTTTTTTTTTTTGTCACAGGGTTAAAAATACTTGTTTCACTAAAGTATTTTTCCTTAAGAGTTCTAGCCCAAAGGGAGTAAGGTTGGCTTATCTTCCTCCATCCTTATTTCAAAAGTATTGTGCATTACTTCATACTTTTTTTAGTAGACTAAAATGACTTCAGGAGAAATGATGTGGAAACACATTATAATACAAAGATCATTAGAACAAAGCCTAGGTTTTAGGGAAGTCTAGTGCTTTAACAAAACTTTGCTAGCAAAACAAAGCTGATGTTTGCTAATGAACCCTGATTCTCTATGGATCCAGGTTATGTATGCAAAATACATCAAAAGACACCCCTTTTCTTGAATGCATTGCTCCCTCTTATAGTTCTTGGGGATGGCGAAGCATACTTGTGGAGGAGGTCCTCAAACAAGGTTTGGTTAAACAAATGGGCAATGGGGCTACCATTAACATTTACAAGGATCCTTGGCTCCCTTCATTACCTTTTAAAGGTAATTCCTTTCCTCCCCTAGGCCACAGCCCGATGTGAGTCCAGAATCTTACTGGTTGGCCAGAAGTACAATGGGATATCCCATTATTACATTCCCTCTTCACACCCAATGAAGTCAATGCTATTTTGAAAATTCCCATCCTTTATAGTGACTCACTTGATAGATGGATTTGGTACAAAAACAAAACTGGTGTTTTCTCTGTTAGACCTACTTATTTTCAATGCTTGGCTATGGCAAACTCTCAAGGTAATATTGCTTCAACATCTTCTTTCTCTACATTTTGGAAACAAATATGGCATATCCCCACCCTCCCAAAACCAAACATTTCTTATGGAGATCATCTCATGAAGCAATTGCAACAAGCAATTCTTTATTTGTTAGACATATCAGTTCAGCTCCTTTATGTTTGGTTTGTGGATGTGGCAAGGAAAGTGCTTGTCATGTCTTATTTTTTTGCTCTCATGCAAAACGTTGTTAGGAACTCTCTCCTTTGTGCATTGACACAACATAATTTAGAGGAAGTAATATCCATGATTGGATGGCTTTTATCCATACAAAATTTAAGGATTGCAATGATTTGGCTAGAGTCAACCAAATTTGGAATGCTTTAGCTTAGAGTATTTGGAACACTAGAAATGCTTATCTCTTTCGTGGTATTGATGCTTCGGTTACTTGCACTATGACTCACTTTTTTTTTTTGTGTGCAGATATATAAACTTTCAACATAAGTATTGGTGATGATAGAGGAAGGCAACCGATTGCTTTAATTCCTCCTATGGAAGGTGTGAGATACTTTCAGGTATTTGTGGATGGTTCTTGGGATGGGGACACAAGCAAGGGTGGTAGGAGTTGTATCTTATGGGATTCAGTTGGCATCTTTGTAGCAGCACAGTGTTTTGATTGCTTGGGTAGCTCGGCAGCAACTCTTGAGCTCCAAGCTATTAGAGATGGCTTACTTCTTAGGCGAACTTTAGGAGTTTTCAATCTCCAAGTAAATTCAGATTTTCTACTTGCAATTTTGGCACTTCAAGGTGCTCATAGTTCCTTAGATTGGATTTGTTGAAGTTTAGCTTTTGAGATTTTGTGATTCTCTTTAGATTTCAACTATGTTCATTTTAATTTTATCAATCGGTCATGTAATAGGTTTGCTGATTTCCTTGTTAAGGGAGCCCGTCTTTTCTCTCTTTCTAGATCATGGTGGAATGTCCCACCTCTTTTAATAATTGATTAGTTCGTCGTTATTTTCTAGGTCTCCTGGCTTAAACTTTTTTATTTAATGAAGCTCTTATCTTTTGCAAAAAAAAAAAACCATTGGAACTTGTACGTATGGAATTACTGAATTCCATACATGATACAAATAAACGGATTTCTACAACACACCAACTTGTGGCTTAGATGCTGAGAAAGCAGTATCTGCGGTTGTTCTTGTGAACTACTACAGGAGTAACAAAACCCTGATCATCTTCAACTCTTGCCCATTGGTTTATTATAATAATTGTGTTGATAGGAAAAACCCCATTCTGATTTTTAACTTGTAAAAAAAATAATTGTCTGAACCCACACGTCAGGTGTTGTCACCCTCGCCCCAGTTGGTAAGTCGCTCATCCATGACAGTGGAGAGGCCAAGATTGAACACTTAGAAATCAACAGGTCACCAAACAATAACAGTGACAGATATGGAGGCAATGATGCCTCTGATTCTAAAGCTCGTGCTTTGAATTTTGTGATTACTTTCTCTTGCTCGCATTGCACTATTAAGGTTCGACTCTGGATTCTGGGTTACCTTGACGTCTTCAATTTCCTGATTTCCTGAAGCTAACTTGCGTTCTGGTTTAAATTCTCTCTTGGGTAGCTAGCAAACTATTGTCGGCAGGTGGGTTCAATTAGGTGTTGATCGTTATTCTTTAAATTTCCTGTTTCGGAACACGTTCAACTCGGAAGTCCGGGTTACCTTATCTTCGAATTCCAGATGCTCTGGTCTCTTTGAACCTCCATAAAATTCTCACTTCCATCCTTGTGGCTATCTTTAGTTACTGGTTAACTCTATTTTTGAACGGCTAGCATTTGTCGGCGAATCGATGTATGAGGTGGTGAGCCGCAGGTGAGTTCCTCTGTGCTCTCATTTGTTGATCTTCTGTCTTGCGCACCCTCTGAAGCCATTTGGTTTTGATTGATTTAATGTTTTATGCTTTCTAGAACATAAACAATTCACCAATATCCGTTGGAATCGCATGAATACATTCTTCCTCTATCCCTCTATCCCTCTATCGATGCCTCTGCTTCTGCCTCTGCTAGCGAATTTGTCCATGGTACCTCTCAAGAAAATTAAACATCTTTTATGGCTGTGAAGTTTACAAATTTGTTTTCCCCAAAAAAAAAAAAAAAAAAAAAAAAAAGAAGAAGAAGAAGAAGAAGAAGACAGAAAGAAAGAGAGAAAGAGAAGAAGTTTACGACTTCGAGTCATTGATTCCTTCTTTTTTGTTAGTGTTTAGAAAGAAAATTTTCGGTTTCTGCTAATTTATGTGAATGTGATTAATTTTGGTGAGACGGTAGGCAGTGGGTGATTGGACTTGAGGATCAAGAGATACCACAAAGTGAATGTTTTGGGTGCTTGGCTCTACCATTAACAATTGGGGGCCGCGCGGGGGGGGGGTGTGATATAGATGACTACATATCTCATTGAAGTGGAGATGTACTTCGGGTGTGTTGTGTGACAAACATATGCCCATTAAGCTCAAAGGAAAGTTCTACAAGATAGTTTGATAACTATGGGGCAGAATGGTGGGCAACCAAGAGGAGCCATTAAAACAAAATAAGTGTAGCAGAGATTAGGATTTGTGACAAGAGTAGGGGAGATAAGAGTAAGGAATGATTATATTATATCCAACTTGGGTATTGCACCAATTCAAGACAAGTTAAGAGAGTGCCACTTGAGGTAGTATGGGCATGTCGAAAGGAGGCCATTAGAGGAATTTGTAATGAAGGTTGATCAGATCCAACTAGATAAAGCTCAAAGAAGTAGGAGGTAGCCTGAATTGACTATTAAAGAAATAGTACGTAAGGATATGCATGTGCTAGGATGACATCTATATGAATGCTAATAGAGTTGTCTAAAAAACTAGGACCCATGTGGTTGATCCTGTATAAATAGATGTTGCTGGAATGCTACCTTGACTGTGTTTCCTAATTATCTTCAGGCTTTTTCATGCTTAAATTTATTATAGTTACTTCTCTTGTCTCTTTTACTTAACCCAAGGATTTGCATAGCCAACCCCATTGAGTTGGGATAAGTTAGGGGTGTTGTTGTTGTTGTTGGTAGGCAGTGGATACTCAACTAACTCCTTGAACTGTAGCGAATCTCGTTGAGTTGGGATAAGGTTATGGTTGTTGTTGGTAGGCAGTGGATACTCCACTAACACCTTGAACTTAAAAATAAATATATTTGTATTGGTAGTTCCAAAATGGGGGAATGGAAGGTAAAGGAGGAGAGTTGATGAGTCAGTTGGGTAGTGGGCATCATATATAGAAGGTCTAGCCATACCTGTAAGCTGGAATCCTGGCAGCAAACTTTCTTATGCTAGAGTATTATAAATCAAAACAGAGTTTGATGGCGAATTCTAATTCACATAGCCAAACCCATTTAGTTAGGAGCAGGCTTAGCTAAGGGAAAGTATCAGGTATTGATTGTTCTCTGTTGTCTGTAATTTAAATATCGAAGCAATGTGCAACACAGTTATACTGTTATTTTTATTGTTTGAGTTTGTCTGATATGCAGTCTGAGGTATTGGCTCATTACACTTTTAGAACAGATCTGCCTATTTTGTGCTTTGTGCAGTAAGTTCAGAACTGTGCAGTTTAGAGTTTTAGATTCCAGCGTTCATACATGTTCCATCACAAAATATAGGTTTAGGCTGATTAAAGTTATAATATATCGCAAGCTTTTAAATTCTGAAGTCTGAACAAAATTATGGTTTTTTATGTTTCTTATTGGCGAGCAACTAGTATATACCTTATCCTTCTTGCAGATGTAGTAGTCTCGTTTGTGCTATCATTTAATATTTGCTCAGTTTTCTGTTACATATGCCTGTATCTCTTCTCGCCTCTCTATGGAGTCTATCCGGTTTAGGTTCTTCATTGCCAATGGAATATGAATTGTTTCATTTTGTTTCAAACAGCACTGAAAGTGATGCCTCAAGATCGACTTCTCTGGAGTTCCAATCCTCATTTTTTTTCTTTTTCCTAAGAATCACCTTGAATCACCACATAACATGTCGATAAGAAACAGAGAGAATTTCTCAAAATGAAAACTCTTTTGTTATTCACATTCTTTAATGAATCCATCCTTTATGAAGATCATATGGCTCATCAGATTCTAGTTAAGACCTAAAAGAAATGGTTCCAGTCCAAGTATTACCTGGATACAGCACAAGGCAATGGAAGCAAATGGATCACAGGTTGTTTCTTTGTAGTCTTTAACTTTAGGCACTAGAATGAACTCTCTGACGATTAGTATGGTTTGGGAAATTGCATGCCTCATTATCTTCTTGTCAGCATATCTATTGATTGATTATTGGAATCCTTCATTCCTTAAAATAAAGACTTTTTGATGCTATTGGGAATGGTAACAAGTAGAACTTTGATTAGATGCACACAATTATTTGAACAGCAAGACCTTTTCCTTAACTCTTAGAAAGAAATATGAAAAGATTTTTTTTTTATTCAGGAGAAAAACACACTGGTAAATAGGAAGGAAGAGACTAATATTTTCATCAGTGAAGTACATTTAAGATAATGTTCCACCAAAAATAAGCTGCTGCAACATACATGTTTATGCAGAATGGTAGCTTGGTTAGGTTGAAGAAAACCATCCTGTTAAATAGGGATTGCTTGAAAAAAACTTCATTCACATCTACTTGTTACTACTTTTTCTTTTTCCTTTTTGTGCATGTTCATCTGGAAGAAAATTTCTAACCCCTCTTGTTGTGTTGGATAAATAATCTCTTTAGTTTTGTTGAGGTCAGATCTTGGTCTGCCTGTACATTGAGAAGAATATTGCATCAACATTTACTTTCTTAGATTTTATTTTCAGGTGATCATAATTAGACAATAATGCCGACTGCCCAGGTTAAAAGTATGGCATCATTGAGCAGTGATCTATTCTATGACATATTGGGACGTCTTGATGGTGCAGCATTGGCAAATGCAGCATGTGCTTGTGCTGCTTTCTGCTCCATTTCAAAGGAAGAGAGCTTATGGGAAAAAGCATGCCATTCTTTATGGCCCTCAACTAATAGGGAGGATATTAAGAATTTGATCTTATCACTTGGTGGATTCAGAAAATTCTATGCAGACTGTTACCCGCTCATTGTGAACAAGAATGTGCCTGGGGTTGAGAGTGATTTCTTTTCTATATATGCTGAAGAATGGTTTGATGCTGAGTATTATGGTGAAATTGATGAATTTGAAAATATTTCGCCCTCTGATTTCATCTCTATTGTGGATGTCAGATATAAAGACAAAGTGATATACTCCAAGGTTCTCTGGGGCATTCCCAATTCGGATGGCTTCGATGGTTGGTTTTATAACTGTCCTTTCCGGATTGATCTTCTTGACTTATCAGATAGAAATAGAGTTCATGAAAATGAGGTTCTGCTCTCAACCAAGGACGGTCTGCCACCAGTTTCATCCATTGAGAGGGAGAGAAAAGATGGGAAGCTTTGGAGGGATCTCCGTGATGGAATCCGGCTTAGTTGGATCATTGTGAACAAAAAGGAAAAGCAGGCTGCTAATGTGGCAAGCTGGAGTCCACTAGGTGGTCAAAGGCATTGGCCAACAGATAAGGATTTCTTGATACGTTTTGGATCCATTCTTCCATCCAAAGATATCCTTCCATGTCAAGTGGTTGAATGCATCCTTGTTATGAAGTTTAGAGTGATTCTCACCGAGGGAGAGGGTACCCTGACTACCCTCAAGCTAACAGAGCTAAGTATGCTGCTGAAAGACATGGGAGGCTCTCACATTAATGGAAGGAACAGTGTGCTTGTACTTAGAAAAGCACTGAAATCTCATAGGAGCAAAAATTACAGTGAAGCTCTGGAATCCTGTCATCTATATTCAAAAGCCCAGAGTGAGTTAAAGGAGGAGGAAACGAGAAACGAAAGCCGTTTAGACAGGCTTTGTCTCATAACTGGTATTGCTGCATTTATCACATTCTGTTACTGTGTCATATGAAATTCAATACCCTCTTTACTGCCTTGGTTGGTGGACTTCTATTTAGATGGGCAAGGAAGCAGAGTGACTAAACTGTTATGCTATCTTTTACCATAGGATGTCTTGACACTTAATCTTAGCCCTTAGGTAATCAAATGAGTTGGAGCAGAAGTACAGTAGAGTTACACTTATACTATGCAAGGTTTGAAATTTGTACTTTCACCAAATTTTGATTTCTTTGGGGGGTGTCTGTTTCAGTAGTCATTTTGTTTTGACTTCTGTTGAAGCTGAAATATTTAGAACCACTTACTGTGGCATAAACTCTTCTATACACTTACTGTGACATTGAAGTGAAACCTTTTATTATCTGGAATTTTGGCTTGAGGAGGAGATTTTGGAGATTTGAAAATCAGAGACAAGGCATAATTCCCTATCTTTAAGTTTCAGGCTTGACCTGAAAGGCAGCATCAGCATGCAATACTATGTGGAAGGCCATCTGGAAATTTAGTTGCCTTTAGATAGTCTTGACACTATCAATTGGAGTATAACTATGGGAGAGATGGTTCTAAAACAACATCTTATCAAATTCTCTGCTTAAAGTTTTCTTTATCAGATGGAATCTGCCAATTGACTTTGGATCAAGGAACAGCATGAACAGATGTAAACTTAATTAGACATCAAGGAAGGATGACTTGTTATTGATCAACTTGATTGGTTCATATATTTGCACTTGATGGTACATGCACTTTCATAAACAAAGGGCGAACCAGGTATCAAAGGCTTCCATGCAAGTAGAGTCCAGTGAGCAAATCTTCTATGGAGTCTCACCCCCAACAATTGTTGTTGAGACGTTTTAATGTCTTGACCTCAAACTACAACTATTGGGGTCCACCAAACACTGCCCAAGGCCCATTGTTAGGGTATTCCAGTCCTATGTTAGAAATCTTCCCAATAGTGAAGAATTTTGAATAGAATGAGAACCTTGATTTCTCCAAGAGTATGTTTGGTTGCAAGGCAAATGGGAAAGGGAAAGAAAGTGAAGTGAAGTGAAAAGAATTCTTTTTGTCCCTTTTATGTCATTTTGGTTGCACATGGAGTAAATGTATTAACCAAGTTGTTTGGTTGGTTGTACAATTGATGAAAAATTAACGTAAATTTTTTAAAGATTAACCTATTTTATTTCAAGTGCCTTCAATGGTATTCAATGAAACAAGACTACTAGTGCGGCGTTTTGTATTGAAAATATGACGTGCCCTGTCAATCAACCCAGACTTTGCATACATATTGATGACGGTATTGCAAATATACATGTTTATGTCCATTAGCTTAGGTTTTTTACAACATTCCTTGGGGGATTTTTTTTAATATTTTTTATAAGTAAATTAAAATTACATTTTTATTTGAAATATGAAAATTATTCTAGTTAGAAAAAATAATATCCCAGTAGTCGAGTTCTTAAATTATTTTATTGAAAAAATAAATTTCACTTTACATCAAAATATTTGCATTTCTCTAGCAATAAAACCAATTGGAGATTGTGTTGAAACTATGCGCTTTAAGTGGGACATGGACTTGTCCCTTTCATTCAGCTTGGATTAACATCGGTCTACATCATCCTTACTGGATTATAGCTAGCCAAAGAGCACTTTGAAAGCTGTTTTTCGTACATTGTCATTTTCGATAATTAATTCTAAAATAGTTTAGAAAAACTCACCAGATAGAATAATTTGTTCTTACTCTTCTCTCAAAAATTCTACTACTGATCCACCAAATTTGGAACTACTATCTTTTTTTCTTGCGTGATATTTCAAAATAATACAAATTATTCTTCTTTTTATATTTTTTAATACTTTATGATCATTTTTTTTTCTTTTTTGTTAGGATAATTATTGATGCCCCTTGTATTATTATTATTTAACTATAAAATTACTATTTCTCCCTCACTTTTAATGGTGTTAAGAGATTGTTAAAGTTGTGTATATACAATGTCCATTTTGCCCTTCGCTTGAATTAATGATGACCCAAAAGTAAGGGTGTCAATCGGTACGGTTTCGGTAATTCGGTACGGTTTCGGTGCGGTACCAACTTTGAATAATGAAAACGAGAACCGCGCATGCGGAATTTAAACGGGAGGGGGTACGGTTTCGGTATTTACAAAAACGGTTCGGTACGGTTTTCGGATTAAATCGGTACGGAAAAACGGTTTAAACACGGTATTTAGTGCGATACAATTTTGGTACGAATGAACTTATGCCACTTTTGTTATTAGTTCATTAAGATCCTAATGAAATTGTGATCAACCAATCGATATAATTTGAAATTAACATAGATAAAACAAATAAATCTAATTAATAGAGACAAAACAAGTAAATCTAAGAAGAGAAATAAATGATGAAACAAAATTTTGAAATAGGGAATTAGGGATAGGGAAAAGGTTAAATGTTTTAATTGTAAAATTACAATTTATATCTCTTAATTTGGCACGGTACAAATTCGGTACGGTTTCGGTACGTACCGACGGTATGAGTACCTAAAACCGGAACCGCATCAAGAAATTGGGGTTCAGTTGGGACGCATCACACGAATTTTGAACGTAATGCTGTACGGTGCGGTTTTAGACGGGGCGTGTTGTGGGTGGGGTTAACGGACGGTTTCGGTACGCAATTGACACCCTTACCCAAAAGATGATATTCCATACATTTTAAAAAAAAAAGATGTGGTGATACCAAGTTTGCCCTTAAATTATAATCATTTTAGATTTCAAATAGTCAGATCTTAGATCATGATGATGAGATGACAAAAAGAGTAAAAAAGTAATAAAAAATCTTAGATTATTCTATATTTTTTTAAAAATCAATAGTGTCACATTATTACTTAACTAATGGAACTTAATACTAGGGGCATCAATAATTTGAGGTAAAGTCTAAGATTATATTAATAATTTAAAAAATACTAAAAATAAGATATATTAAAATTATAGTACAAGGGGTCATTTGTAGTTTTAACTAAGGGTGTCAATCGGTACGGTTTCGGTAATTTGGTACGGTTTCGGTGCGGTACCAACTTTGAATATCGAAAACCAGAACCGTACCGTACCGAATTCAAACGGTACGGTACGGTTTCGGTATTTACAAAAACGGTTCGGTACGGTTTCGGTATTAAATCGGTACGGAAAAACGGTTTAAACACGGTATCTAGTGCGGTACAATTTTGGTACAAATGAACTTATGCCACTTTTGTTATTAGTTCATTTAGATCCTAATGAAATTGTGATCAACCAATCGATATAATATGAAATTAACATAGATAAAGCAAATAAATCTAATTAATAGAGGCAAAACAAGTAAATCTAAGAAGAGAAGTGAATGATGAAACGAAAAATTAAAATAGGGAATTAGGGATAGGGAAAAGGTTAAGTGTTTTAATTGTAAAATTACAACTTATATCTCTTAATTGTGTACGGTACCAATTCGGTACGGTTTCGATACGTACCGACGGTATGAGTACCTAAAACCGAACCGCATCAAGAAATTCGGTTTAGTACGCATCGCATCGAATTTTGAACGGTACGGTACGGTGCGGTTTTAGACGGTACGGTTCGGTACGGTTAAACGGTTTCGGTACGCAATTGACACCCTTAGTTTTAACAAACAACAAAAAGAATATTACACCATTAAAAATAAAAAAGGCAATTGTGATTTCATAATGAGCAGGATAAAAATTATATATATATATATATTATTCTCATAATATAATTATGAATTTTTTTGTACAATCGAACAAGTGAGATCATTATGATCCAAATCCTTTAAATAAAAGTTTAAAACCACCCTTAATAGATAATAAACTTTAAAAAAAAAAAGAAGCTTGGTTACATGACTTGTGTATAGTTTTATGCTTCAACAAAAAAAGAAGTGTATAATTTTATGCAATGGAGGAAGGATATTTTAGAAAAATGAAAAAAAATAAAAACATATATATGTTAGGCATTTTTCAAGGATGGAGTGCTATGAGAAATGCTGGCAAAAAATTTTCTTTTACAATTTATTTTTTTAAATAGATTGATTGACGTTTGACTTGATATAAAATAAATAAATATTTATTGTGGTGGTGCTATCCATGTTTTTAGCACCCCTTCCTACCGCGATAAAAAAAAATCATTTTTATTCATAATTTATTTATTTGTTTTTAACGAAATGCTAATGATTAATTTGGACTCCTAAGTTCTTGATGTATCACCTGAAGTGTTATTCTTTAATATTTGTTGACCTTTTTATTGCATTTTTTTAGTTTACTCTTAATAAATTATTGTAAGAATAATTTGATCGTGCCATCCATTTCCCTAACACTCCTCTCTCTCTCTCTTTTTTTCTCAGACACCGAACTTCATTTATTCAAATAAAAATACCTGGATAGCTTACACATAAGGGAATCAAAGAATAGGACCTAAGATAAAAAGGGGGTGGGGAATTTTGATACACAAACCGATTCTAGGAACAATGTTTAAACTATTTCAAGATACCATACGATACTAGCCGATACGTATCCATATTTGACCAAACCAATACGATACATCTCGATACGTCTTTTTATTGAATTACACTAAAATACATTAACCAAAACGATAAAATACTTGATATAGGACGATGTATCTCTTAAAATTATCTAATCTATATGATACTCGATACCGATACTTTAAACCTTGTCTGGGAAAGTACTTCAGACCTGACAAGCTCGCCACGAAGTTAGCCTCTCTCGAAATATGTGAAAAAGTGCATTCTGTGAAAACCTCTAACGCTCCTCTCTTTTCCTCACTTTTTTATACGGAAATCTAATCTTGATGAGGAGGTCGGTGAAGGGTGAGGTGAAGGTCTTTGTTAGGTTCTTTGCCATGAGGAAAGGAGACAGAAAAATAAATGGAGATGGACATATGGGTCTTCGAGCTCTGATTTAGTTCTTAGCTATGAAGAGAAGAAGGAAGGAAATGTCGATGAAAGATTGAAAAATTCACTCACATATCTCTTAGAGGGAAAGTAAGGGAAAAAATAAAATAAAATGAAATAAAATAAGTTAAAAAGAATAGAGAATTTTGTGTAACGGGACACATGTCGCTATCATAGGTGTAGTGGGACTGTGGGAGCATAAATCCGTAGAGGATCCGGAGTTTCCATATTGTTATCTTACATTTATCTAAAATATCTACAAGGTGACTTCTATTATATTATTGTAAATAGATTTTGCTGAATAATGATATGGACAATATGAAGAAACTAAAACATATAAATACAAGAATTATACTTTTTCTATATAAAAGAGATTTATTAAAATTAAAGTTTGTAATAAATTAGAAAATTACCTAGAATAGATTCTAGAAGATTATAATAACTAGTATACCTAAAAAAGAAAATTACAATAAATAAATACCAAAAATTCCAAATACACACAATATATCAGATAATTTTTTTTGGATAAAATATAATATCAGATAATAATTATTTTTATATTTAATAGCTTCAATTCTAGAAGTGATATAGGAATTAGTTTCCAATTCCACTGCCCAATAATGTTAAAATCATTTCGACTTTGCTTGGGTCTTGTGCATCTAATGCACAAGACCATTAAGTCAGCCGTCGGATCAGAATTTCGGTCAAAATTTTGATCTAAATCATTAAAATTCAACGGTTGAAATTAAATTTCGACTGAAATTTTGGATCCAACGGTACGAAATCTCGGCTTGACGGTCCCAAGCAAAATTAAAGACGGAAATTTTACTCAAATGCAATGGTAGAATGGTCTGGTTTGAACCAATTCATATTTCGCCTTGACTGATACGAACCACATAATCTCTCTCTCCATGAGATGGAGTCATGGACACACGACTCACTGTCACGGGCCACACAACACGGAGACATGACGCTTCCGGCTTCCCCCATTATCGCACATTCCGAATTTTCCATCTTCTCTCTGCTCTTTCTGATTTAAATTATCGGTTTCTTACAAGTATTTTTCTTTTCCTCTTTTACTTCGTTTTCATGGTGGTGGTGCCATTCTTGGGTCTGTTAAATCTTCCCACATAGCTTTCACCAGGGAAAAAAAAAATATTCCTCCCACACAGCATAAATGGAAACGCCCTTTCCACCTTGACACTCTCATCTGTCTGTATTCTCACTTGCTTTCTCGTTCTGGGCTTTCTCGTTCTGGAATTCTGTCCTCGGCTGACACTACCCAGTTTCAATAACCACAAACAGCACAAAGAACGAAAACAGCATACCTCTTCAACCGACCATTTGAACAAAATTTTCCTCACTCCAAATGGTGAAGAGCCCATCTCCCCAAGACCCAGAAACAGTGTCTTCTTCGGAGGTTTTGAAGAGGAACAATCGTCTGAGACCTCAAGAACACTATTTCGGCAATCTTCGCATGTTTGTTGTTACTTTCTTTTGCTTTGTTGGCTGCTGCTTATACTTGGATTACAGGTTTGGTACTAACGGGTCTGGGAATCGGAGACAGTTGCAGAAACGCTTATGGTTGGGATTTGAAAACTGGAATAGAGTTGAAAGGGTGGGATTCATCGAAGTCGGTGGTGAACGGTGTGATTTGTTTGATGGAGAGTGGGTTTGGGATGAAAGCTATCCGCTTTACCAATCCAAAGACTGCAGGTTTCTCGATGGTGGATTTCGTTGTTCTGAAAATGGTAGGCCGGATTCTTTCTACTCAAAGTGGCGATGGCAACCCAAAGATTGCAACTTGCCCAGGTTCTTAATCTCACATTCTTTCTTTCTAGTTTCTTCTCCAACATTTTTCCTATTTCTCAAATGTATACCTTTTCAGTTTTCAATTTTCTTCTTCACTCAGAAGAATTCCAATGTTTCTTTCGTCCACTAGTTTGGATAATTCTTCTTTTCCTTTACTTTCTTGCTTTCTTTCTATCATCGTTTGTATTTCTCTGTACTTGTGTTGAAATCATTAGCTTTTTCTGTAAAATTTTGGATTTTCTCTGAAGTTTTCCGAGACTGATCGTCCAAATTAAACACCTACTTTGTCCAGTTCTTGATTTGGTCTGAACAATTCTTCAGTGTTCTTAGCTTTACCCGTGAGATTCTGGATTTGCTCTGCAATTAAGTAACGACTTGGATTTCCCTTTTTTTCTTAAGATTTAATGCAAAGGAAATGTTGGAGAAGCTTCGGAACCGAAGGCTGGTATTTGTTGGTGATTCAGTTGGTAGAAATCAATGGGAGTCCATGCTCTGTCTGCTCTCAGCAGCAATTCCTAATGAGGATTCAATTTACGAAGTGAATGGCAGTCCAATCACAAAGCACAATGGGTTCTTGTCGTTTAGGTTCAGGGACTTCAACTGCACTGTGGAGTATTACAGAGCTCCATTTCTTGTGTTGCATGGCCGTCCACCAGCTGGAGTTCCAGGGAAGGTAAAAACAACCCTAAAAGTGGATCAACTGGATTGGAGCTCTGCACGGTGGAAAGATGCAGATGTACTTGTGTTCAATACTGGTCACTGGTGGAACTACGAGAAGACCATTAGAGGGTACATACTCTATCAAATGAAGATAATTCTTATTTTACCCTCTCTTTCATTTTTATTTTAGTTATTAGTTTTCTTATATGTAATCAACTAGATTTCGAACAACCCCAATTTTTGGTGGATGTAAAAACCCTTGAACCTGCCTGGGTTTAACAGTTCAGGCCCCCTCAGTTACACAAAACTGTCTCCATACCCATGTGACACTTCACTCATGGGGACTCAGACCTTGGACCCTGTGGCCAAAGCACATTGTCCTAAACCAGCTGAGCAAGCTCAAGGGGTAACCAGAGTTTAAGTAACAGCAAGAAAAGCAAGGGATAACAAAAACTAACTTTTAAGTAATCTATATATAGAGATTTAAAAGCATTATCAAAGTTCTGCAAAAGGTTGATTTGTAGAATAGGTTTTCTCCCTGTTGTCAATGTCGAAAACCAATCACTCTGCACACGAACAATTTATGTTGGTTTTAGTCATTAACAGAGGAAGGAAATTTGATTTGAGTTAAATAGGTTTTTTTTTTTCCGGCTGAGTAAAACCTTCAAACTTTGAAGTACTCCCCCACCCCCCCCTTTTTTTTCTTCTTGAGTTCTGGTTAAGTTTGGAGTGGCTTATTTATTTTGGATGTTGTTTTTTGAAAAGCTTATTTGATAGTTGGAGAATAAATTAATGCTCTTATAATTCAGGATTTCATTCGAAAATATTAGGTGTAGTATAATGAGGATTTTATAGGCCTTATTGGTAACTAAAGGATTGAATGTCTTTATAGGACTAATTAGCTAGAAATGATCTCAAGACTATAATTGGATTTGGCACCTGCAATCAGTATTCACCAGTATGTGTACTGGTCTATACACCATTACGACTTGACTGTAGTTAGTTTGGTTATTTATTTTATATGAGATCCAGATGACAGTGGAAATATAGGAAAATATTGTGAAGATTATATTATGAGCTGACATGCTGATCAATGTCCATGATAAATGAAAATGCTTTCTCTGGTTCAAATGGTTTTTCCCCACTCTGTTATCAAATCATCTGTTGAAGTGCTGATTTTCTATTCCTCATAATTTTTGTATTGCTAGTTCTTATTCTTGAGTGGTTGAACTGTGAAATCATATAAACTATCTCTAAAATAGATGTTGTATGGCAATTACATGATGCTGGAATTGTCTAGGAGATGTCAATTTCTTAGAAGATTTGAGAATTGGGAAAGCCAAAGTGTCAACATGATCAGAATTATAATTTATTTTTATGGGTTATGCTTCAGTATCAATGTGAAAATCACAATTAACCTGTATACTCAACTCTTTTTTTTCTTTCCATCAGGGGTTGTTATTTCCAGGATGGGAAGGAGGTACAATTTGATATGAGCGTAGATAGTGCATATCAGAGGTCAATTACCACCTTGGTCGACTGGATTGGTAGGGAAGTGAATATGAGCAAGACACAGATCTTCTTCCGCACCTATTCCCCTTCACATTTCAGGTTTGTCC
Organism: Hakea prostrata; assembly: GCF_041222555.1. Classification (NCBI taxonomy): domain Eukaryota; kingdom Viridiplantae; phylum Streptophyta; class Magnoliopsida; order Proteales; family Proteaceae; genus Hakea; species Hakea prostrata. Next base: position 30,536,208 of record NC_142600.1, read on the forward strand.
CAATAACTTGATTAGTTATCTCAATAATATTTTCATTTCAAATTTTGTGTGTGTGACTTTGCAGTTTGCATTTAAGCTTGACAGTGCTTAGCCCCTATTACCAACGACCAAATGAAAAGGAAAACATGAAAGAACTAGGATTTGATATTTGTTGAAGCTTGTGTGATACTGTTTTTGTACTATATACACCTAGAAAATAAATCCAAAATTTTGGGGAAGTTGGGAGCTTTAAAATTCAAGCCATCCTTTCCAAAAGATCTAAATATTTGTGCTGACGTGTAAAAACTCATATAATCCATATTGTAGGTTAATTTAATATCTTTACCAATTATATTTGAAAGAAAGTCATAGCCTTGCAATATTCCCAAGGGTTGTTTTATGTAATATTAAAATGCAAATCAAACTGAGGCATGATTGACCAGGCTGATTTGCTTGTAGAAATCCTCCAAATAGTGTCCATTTAGTGGCTAGCTGTACCCTCAGTAGCTAAGTTTAGTAATTGTTAAACCTTGTGTACTCACTTCATATCTTGAATTGCCATCCTGTATTTTGGGAAGTGAGCTCTTTGAATGACTTTAAGTCTTTCATCATTCATGGTTTTTTAGATTTTTATCACTAAACCACCCCAACCCCCATAAAAGAGAAAAAGAAAAATGGAAGACTTTATCTTTTTGGTGGACCCTGTCCTGAGGGCCCAAAGAACATTGGGGGAGAATTTTATTCAAAAGGACTTCATCCATTGATTGAGTCTTGGCCACACAAATTAATTCATTCATGTTTTGAATTTTTATGCTGGTTGGAATAGAATTTGTAATTTTTTTCTTTATGTGTCCATGCCAGCTTGACATTCTTGCAGATTAGCAGCTTCTTAATACTTGAATTTTCTGGGTTTGGTTAATCTGTTTCCTTCATGTTGGACTTACTGATTTGTTTACGAGTCATAAGGGTTTGAAGCTGAAACATTTTTTAGTTGTTCTCTCCTTCAACCAGTCTGTCTTAGCTTTTTATAGCCTACTGCTACTTTCGTTTAACCAATTCCTTGAATTATACGTTTTCCAGTAGCTCTGTGGAGCCTTCTTTACTTTGAAATTGCTGTCGTTAAGGTTCACACTCGAGTCTTTTAGGAATTTTTGTTCTGTGAATCATGAGACCATCATTCATATAGTCACTTTTGAGTATGTATACACTTTTGGGAGTGTGCTATTACTCATATGAGTTCTCTCACATTTAAGTACATTAATGTGCTGAGCTTCTGGTTATCTCTCTTTAACCTGCCAGCCAGCATCAGGTCCACAAAGGAATTTAACTCTATTTTGATAATTCTGGATGAATGTTGACATGCTTTATGCAAATTTTAATACTACCATGACTTTACAGAGGTGGAGATTGGAAGGATGGGGGCGCCTGTCATTTGGAGACTCTACCTGAACTAGGTCCATCACTGGTTCCATCCCAATCTTGGCCCCAGTATACCATAGTAAATGACATACTACAAGCACACTCAAATAAGCCACAGGTGATGGGATTGGATGTGTTGAATGTAACCTATATGACCTCACTGAGGAAAGATGGTCATGCATCCTTGTACTATCTGGGACCAAATGCTGGGCCTGCCCCCATTCACAGGCAGGATTGCAGTCATTGGTGCCTCCCTGGGGTACCTGATGTATGGAATGAGCTCCTATATGCACTCTTCCTTAGGCGGGAGCTTGCTCGGACTCACAACTCTACTGTATCTCCTCCGGCACAAGTGTGATCCCTGATTATCCACTGGGTTGGAAGACTGATGTAGATCATACTAATTGCTAGCTAGGGTAAATTTATCTCCTCAGGCACAGGTGTGATATATGAAGCTCCCATCATCACTTGGTTGGAGGACCGATGTAGATCATACTGATCGCTAGCTTAGATAAATTTGGGGCCAATGGATAAGAGAAGAGACATGGTCATGGTTTGTGATGTGGTCATGATCGGTGATATTTTCACATGAAGTCATTTCAAAGGTTGATGAGTTTCAATTTTCTACCAAAACAGTCATCGTAAGCTGCGGGGAGTTCAATTTCTGGAGCCTGTTGGACCTGATTGATGCTTCAAAGTTCAGACATACAGAAGCATATATTTCTGGGGTGCGTATGAACACATGATTTTCTTCCCAATGCAACAGACGAGACGGACAGAACAACCGAAGTATATAACTGGTCAATTTTCGACTTGATCACATATTGTAACTGTTAAAAAAATAAATGATCCAAAATTTTATTTTACTTTGTTGTATTCTGTATAGAGAAAAAACAATATTTTCCCCATGTGTGGTTGAATACAGAGAAAGCTGTGAACCTTAGCCCCTCATCACTGATGCAGGAAGCTGAGGATTCTGATTTATCTAAACTAACTCTGATAATAACAGAGAGAAGGTACTATAGTTTCAGTTTTACAAATTTAGTTGATGTTGGTAATTGAGCATTACTTCATCAGCCATTTCGACTTGCATCTCTCCTAAAACTTGGAATGCGGAAAGTAGGGCTGTGGGGGGTTGGTTTTTTTTTTCCCCCTTCTTTTCGGGGGTGGTGTTTAGGGTTGGGGAAGAGTTCCACTGCAGAACACCTTAAATCCTTTTTGGCCCCATGAAACGAAAAGCGAAAGGCCCTGATGGGAGAGCTATGTGCCATTACAAACTCTGCTCTGGACTTTTGAAACTCCAGTGTTTCTGGCTTTAAAGTTGTTGATTGGCCCTGATGGGAGAGCTCTGTGCCATTACAAACTCTGCTCTGGACTTTTGAAACTCCAGTGTTTCTGGCTTTAAAGTTGTTGATTGGCCCTGATGGGAGAGCTATGTGCCATTACAAACCCTGCTCTGGACTTTTGAAACTCCAGTGTTTCTGGCTTTAAAGTTGTTGATTGTGTAATGGTGTAACGGTTCTGGTTTACATTTGGTGTTTTGGTACAACATCTTTTGCTCATCTACTTATAACCATTTTGGCATTCTTTCGTAATTCAACACTTGATGTCTCTAATCCTATGTCCAGCAACCATATTTTCCAACATTTCCATAAATTTCTAGATGGTACTAGAGAACCATGATTCGAACTTCATACGAAAAAAAAATCTGAGTTTCCTTCTTGAGGAGTTCAGTAAATTGCAGAGGTTTTGGTGGGAAAGCTTGGGTTTAAATAATTTTGAAGGACATTTTATTTGCAACGGAACATGGAACCTGTTGTGTTTCTTTTCTCTGATAAGCATCATCATTTGAATAGCTAATTGTTCACTTTTATGTATCGTATTGGTAGATACTTGAGTGCCAAGTTGGATCCAAACCAATTCAATCTGTGACTTAAAAACAAGATACAAAGGAAACGAAAGAAATTGTCTTAAATTGCATTGTAAAGGGATGATTCAAGAAAAACGGAACATGCCGAGAAGGGGACTTGTTCATTGCTGTAGATTATAAAAGTACAAAGATTTTTCTTTTGGGTGAAAGAATAGAATGAATCGAGGGAGAGGAGAACTCATCAGAAAATTTCCCCCTCTTTTGCTAAATCTAAAGGATAAAGGCAACTCATCACCTCCTTGCCGCTGGAATCTTCAGGAAATGAGAATGAACCCTGAAGTCTTAAACCCACTGCGTAAATATTGATGCCACAAACCAAAATCACGAACCCAGAGCACAAGATCAAAACACTCTAAAACCATCCCTTTCTCATCTTCAGGCGATCCCAAACCAAAGATCCCAACAGAAACAACCCCAAAACTCCAGAAGCTAAATCAGTTTCAGGTCTCCTCCTAAGACTCAACAAAAACATCAAAATACAAACACCCAACAATCGAGAAAGCCCAAACTTAATCCTCCGTGTCCTCCTTCCCCATCCCTCAAATCCTCTCCCTCCGAAACCTTTCCAAAACCCAGATCCTCCACCATATCCTACTCTAAAAGCTTCTCTGATAACATAATCAAGCGATTCTGGCAAGGCTTTCGAATTAAATGCAACAAACGCAACGTATTGGATCGCAGCTTTTACAATTCTTTCCCACGCAAACCGTCTTCGATTTTTCCTCGCAGCAACAATTGGAATCCGTCTTCGATTTTTCCTTGCAGCGACTGGAATCCGTCTTCGATTTTTCCTTACAACGACAATTGGAATCTGGGTCGGCGAAGTGCATAATCGAAGATGATTTAGATCTGGGTTCGCCCATGAAAATGTTGTGAGAGGTGTACTTCCGAACGGAGACGACGATCCAACCTTACTCCCATGGTGTGAAAGAAAACCTTCTTTAGAGAGGAGAGCTTGGTGTGTGAAATGTATACCGTGCTGCATATCGAATGTGGAGGAGTAAAATTCAAAATCTCTGCTGTAAATCCGCTTGAATTTCTTATGCAACAAAACGAATGGTCTTTGGGAAATCTTCTCTCTTTAACAACCAATGAGCAGAGTGTAAGTTACACATTCAAAATTTCAAATTTGGATCGATCGGTAGTTAACACTTAACAGAGTAACAGTTACACAATAGGCCCTTCAAGCAGAACATTGTGGTTCGTGGATCTCCAACTTGTGTTATGTTTAGGGCCTGCTAGAAAATGATTTAGGGCATGTTTGGTTACGTGAACTTAGAGATTTGAAATCTCTGCATTCATAAATGCGAGATTAATACCCGTTTGGTTGTGAAAATCTCTAGATTCATGAAATCTAGAGATTCATATTTTTATACTAAAAACGTGAATATGTAGATTTATGGGTACAGGTGAAATCTAGAGATTTTATCTCTACTATAAAAACGCTAAATATCTAAGCTGCGTTTGTTTGCAAAGGTGGGGTGGGAAAAAAAAAACATGTAAGTCCCATATGTGGAGGGAGAGGGAAATGAAAAGAAGGATTTTGTAGAAAAGTGATAGTGGTGGATCCCACTTTTTACTTTTCCCAACTTTTCCACAAAGTCCCACCAAATATGTAGAATTTTAAAATGCCTTGAGGTGGGAAAGTTGGGTTGCCACATCACAGACACTTGTCTCTCACTTTCCCACATCAAGCAACCAGACAAATTATCATTTTGAGATTTAAGAGAAAAGTAATAAATCTACACTTTTTCAAGAATTTTTCCACTTCACCTTTATTCCAGCAAACAAACAGCAGAATCACAGATGAATCATGAATCCATAGATTTAATTCTACATATTCGGTTAATCAAACAGTTAATTTTATAAATTGTGACTCCACATATTTGAAATCTATATATTTAAAATCTCCAGACTCAATGTAACCAAACAGGCTTAATAAAGATTCAAGAGTGGGTGCGCGCAAGCTGGCCCGGATGAACCTCAGTTCCAAAAAAATAAAAAAATAAAAGAAGAAGATTCAAGAGTGTAATCGGTTTGAATGGAGAGTTGGAATCGGGTGGGTTTTTAGTTGGAAATAAAAATCCAAATTCTAAAAATGTGGCTGACGAGGGATCCACTAACATTTTAGTTGGGGTTCTTTAAAAATAATAATAATAATAATAATAATAATAATAATAATAATAATAATAATAATAATAATAAAACATTTTAGTTGGGATTGGTGGATTTTTATTTGCAGCAAATCTTTTTTTTGTAAGAAATTTCCATTAACCAAAAGAAAGAAAAAAACAGAACAGCCTAGGCGACTGGAGAGCATAACTTTTGAAGCCAAGGAATGGAAATAGGGTAAACCGTCGTACACGGGATCGAGAGGACCCTCCTTGCAAGAGATCACTCTTGGAATAAAACAAAAGGAGCATGAGAGGAAAGATGAGCTTAACTCCCTAATATCCTCCACTAGAGGAGCTAACAGCTAAGCATAGGGGAGGGGAGCTAGAAGCACTGTTTATGTATTAGACCAGTATTTTACAATCAGACTCTATCAGAAGATGATTACAGTCTTTTGAGAGTGCAAACATCAATCCAGCTCTCATAGCTAGAGCTTCCCCTTCCACCACTGAGTTGCATAGCACCGGTTCAGAGACTCCCTGTAAAAAATTTCTCCTTTATGATTTCGCAGAACATAGCCGACACCACCTTTGCCACTTCCTTTACACCAAGACACGTCTGAATTCAATTTTAATTTACCTTGAGGCGGAGGTTTCCATTGCTGTTGATTCTCATCAGGTTGAATATTATTTATCATTTCCCCACTTCTTGTTGTCTTGATTGCCTCAAATTCAGCATGTTCTTTTTGGGCTGCCTCAATAATTTCTTTTGGGGTAGTTTGTTTTCTCCCAAAAATCTTGTTGTTTCTTGCAATCCAAAGTTGCCAAACAATAAAGGAACATAGGTTGAGTATTGATTTGCTTAACTCCTTTCCGATCCTTTTTATAGCAGACCAACTTTTAATCCATTCTATTAGTAATGGGGCTTCCTCTATTTGCGGCAAATCGAGGCTACTGATTTTGTCACGTGTATAAATTAAATCAAACGGTATCAATTGAAACTTGAAAGTGCAGTGTTTACATTAAAAGTTTTTTAATTTTACAAATTTATGAATGTTGGTAATACTCCAAAAATAGTTCAATTCAATTAATTGACGGGGAAAGATTCCTTACCTGGATTCGCTTTCCCTTTTGTGAAGTATTCGCAGAGGAAGTAATTCTGGATCCACGTTCTCGTTCCACCACCAAAGCTTCTACCGGGTGATTCCACAATCACAAGGAAAGGGAAGTATTTCCACAACCCAAATGCCTGTGGAATGAAAGATGGAAGAAGATCTAAAGCAAGGAAGGAAACCTCCAAGCCAGCGAATCTAGGCAGGGGCGGACCCACTAAGGGGCCGAGGGGGGCCATGGCCCCCCCCGGATTTTTAAATATTTTTAATAATTCCCTTCTTATTTCACTTTTTGTATTAATTTTTTTCATTTTTTTCAGTGTTTTTCTCTTCTCACATGTGAAATGTCACTATTTGGCCCCCCCTCAATTTTGAGAATAATTTTGAAAGGTAAAATAATAGGTATAATTGTCATCCCTAGTTAAAAACTAACTCCTCAATCCCTATTTATTCTCCCCTCTCTTCTCTCTCACATCTTTTTTTCCTATTTATTCTCTTCTCTTTCTATAATTGTGGGTTAAAGAAATTTTTTGAAAAAAAAATCTTATTAGAAATTCAAAATGCCATTTCTAATTAGAAACTAACTCCTCCTCAATCCCTATTTATTCTCTCATTTCTTTCTATTTATTCTCTTCCGTTTATTTTTTCCTATTTATTCTTCTTCAACTTTCTATAAGCGTGGGTTAAGGAAAATTTGGGGAAAAAATCTTCTTCACAATATATTGTTTATATTTTTTTCATTTTTTTTTTGTTTTTCTTTATTAGATTTTGTATTTTTGTTTCTTTATTTCTTTTGTTATTTTTGCTATTTGATTATATATTGTATCTCTTACCTAAAAAAAATAGTTTGCATTTGACTTTTTAGGGTTGAAAGTCTTTTTTTTTTTTTTTTTTTTTTTTTTTATATACTTTAATTTACCTATATATTGTTGAAAAAAAAATTATTATCAATAATTTACCTATTTTTGTCAAATATGTGTGGGCCCCACAAAATATGTGGGCATATTCTTTAATATAATAAAATAATTCATAGGTGGAAGCCCCAATGGGTCTTATAAAGGCCCACACAATATGTGGCGAAAAAGCATTTGTTCTTCCCCAATCTAGACTTTCGTTCTTCGGCCCCCCCCAATATTCAATCCTGGGTCCGCCCCCTGAATCTAGAGAGAGAGAGAGAGAAAGATGGAGCCGCCTCTTTTCTGGAGAAATCTCGTACGAATGAAATCACACACTTACTAATGCGGTGGTTACCAAAATATATAACCCTATTTTGTAACCGCCCTAATAGTGAGTTTCCAATATTGCCCTTGGGCATTTAATTTATTAATTATATTAATAAATTCCAACAGCTCCCACTTGCACAAGGGCAAGTGTTAATCTTTCAATGTGTCCCAAACACACTTGTATATCCCAGATATACATATTCATATATATATATATATATATATATATATATATATATATATATATATATATATATATATATATATTGATCTCTTCACTATGTATCCCGGATACATGACCACCGTGTCCCGGACACTAATATCCACAAATCATATCGGCAAAATGGGTTGTGCGACCAGTGATATACCTGCACGCGTGAGCCCCAAACTAGAAACCTTCCCAGAAGGCCAGAATGACACATCACTCAAAGAAACAAATCAAATAAGCATTAGTATAACACAGTGTCCCAGGTTTATTCAAACTCACCAGACTGAAGGTATCTCGATCCCTCTGAGAGATCACCTTCTTGTCCTTAAAATGTTCGCTACTATAACACATACAGTTGGCGCCAACAAACACTTTTTAGGGTGCAGTTGAATCAAACCTTTCCTTTCGCCCCAGACCATCACTACACTTAGGATTCACTCCTTTCCGGTAGTGCCCCTTTAGGTCGAATCAATCATGACCATAGGTAACACCCCAAAGTAGCCACATCAACCCTTCGTTTCATGATGTCGTCGAAAGTCACTAAGAACACTAATGGACCATAGGGTCCAGGACTCACACAATGAGAGGAGCAGGGATCCATCCTCTCATTTCCAATGATCGCAACACACATAGTATGATATATGTGCTATGGTGGAGCATTCTATATACAATAGAACGTATGTCCATCTCAACACCATACAGGTCTTAGTCTAGTCGCAACCTCTTGCGCCTAAACCGTAGTTTCTTTATTGTCGCCACCCTAGCGCCACATAAAGTACTCGCACTGCTCCTATAGGCAACATGAATAGTGGGAACATTCATGTCGATTCTCTTCACAATAGAGAAACTCATCTTGATTCCAAATCAAGGCGACATCATGATTATGAATTGACCTACACAAAGTCATTCACAATCCGTCTCATCTCTGCTCGCCTCCAAGGCGCCAGAGACGAATGCTCATGTGAGTGAGCCATTCTTTTTCCTATTGACATATCTTGTTTTATGCTACAAAAACACAATCACATAGAAAGTGAATAAAAAGAAATGCTGGAATGAACTCATATTACTCATTAATAAGAAAGTCTCAGTATAAAAATAAGTCACAATCTACGCAAGCCCAAGGATTTTACATGAGAAATAAAAACATCCTTGGCTATAGGTTTTAGTAAGAGGGTCAGCTACCATCTGACTAGTAGATATGTGCTTAAGTATAACTTTCTTCCTTGATGTAATGTCTCTAACAAAGTGATATCTCAACTGTATATGTTTGGTCTTCCCATGATACTTGGGGTCCTTGACATAGCTAAGAGCTGCCGTACTATCATAATAGACAAGGGCAGCCACTTTGGATGTCATCACAATCCCAGTATGTCGAAGGAATCTCCTCAACCAAACAGCCTCTTAAACCGCAGCTGAGCATGCCACATACTTTGCTTCCATGGTCGAGAGGGATATACAAGCCTGCTTCTTGCTACACCACAAATGGCCCCGCCATTCAGCAAGAAAGCATATCCAGAGGTTGATTTGCGCTCATCGATGTCTCCAGCCCCGATCGGCATCACTATAGCCAACTAACCGCAAATCCGATCCTTGGTAACACAAACATGTAGTTACTCGTTCCTCCGAGATATCTCAATATCCTCTTGACTGCGTTTCAGTTGCTCTATGCCCGGGTTTGATTGGTACCGACTAACCAAACCCATCGCATAAAAAATATCCGGCCTAGTACACATCATAGCGCACATAAGGCTACCTACTGCACTGGAATATGGAACTCTTTCCATCTTGGTTTTCTCCTCTGGAGTCTTAGGACCCATATCAAGGCTCAAATGCAAACCCTTCTCCACTGGAGTATCAATTGGTTTGCAATTGTGCATCTGGTATCTCATCAAGACATTGTCAATATAGGTCTCTTGAGATAAACCCAGTAATCTCTTTTGCCTATTTCTGACAATCTTGACACCAAGCACATAGCTTGCTTCACCCATGTCCTTCATATCAAATACGGAGGACAACCATTTCTTAATGGTTTCCAATAGCTCCTTGCTATTGCTAGCCATAAATATGTCATCTATGTACAATGTCAGAATGACATAATTATTATCAGATCTCTTGGTGTAAACACAATGGTCTTCCTCAAGCATAGAAAAACCATTTTCCATCATAGCTTGGTGGAAGCGCACATTCCACTGTCTAGATGCTTGCTTTAAGCCATACATGGACTTCTTAAGCTTGCACACTTTGCGCTCAAGTCCATTTGCTTCAAAGCCTTGAGGTTGATCCATATAGATCTCTCCCTCAAGTTCTCCATTGAAAAAAATAGTTTTTACATCCATCTGATAAAGCTCCAAGTCCAACTGAGCAACAATGGCTAGTATGAGGCGAATTGAGGCAAACCTAACCACAGGGGAAAAAGTTTCCTCATAATCAACGCCCTCTTGTTGGGTGTAGCCCTTAGCCACTAAACGAGCCTTGAATATCTCAATAGATCCATCCGCCTTTCTTTTGATCTTGAGAACCCACTTGTTCCCAATCGCCTTTCGGCCTGGCGGCAAGTCAACCAAGTCCCAGACATGATTAACTTTCATCGACTCCAACTCTTCCTTTATTGCTTTTAACCATTCCTTTGAGCTTGATCCCGCAAGAGCTTCCCGCACGCTCTTTGGTTCATGCTCATCGACCGAAATCATCTCACAGCCGATCTCTTCAGAGTTACCATGTAGGCTTCATCCTCTATGTCGAAACGTCGACGAGGAACTAGCCCGCGCCTACTACGGCGCAAGTGCATGTCGGATTGCTCACCGTCTAAGGTAGCTATCACATCTGCACTCCCACTCCCACTAGGATCTTCCCGGATGAACCCCAGGTTCATTATCCGAATCTGAATCCTCGGAGTGACAAGACCACTATCTTGTATCTCAAAGAATTCCGATGATTCTTTGTTAACTCCTGAAAGAGATGGAAAATCATTCTCCAAGAATGTTGCATCCCTAGACTCAAGTTCCGTTCTCCTCTCATTCTCATCTAGTCCAATGAAGACATGGCCCTTTGAGGGTTCGGAATATCTCACAAAGATACACTTTCTTCCTCTCGGGTCCAAGCTTTCCATATTGGTGAGAAGTAGAGTGAACATATGCTGCACATCCCCATGCGCGCAAGTAACTCAAATCTGGCTTCCTTCCGGTCCACAACTCATATGGTGTGGAAGGAACCGATTTGGTTGGAACTCGTTGAGGATATAGGCCGCAGATCAAGCAAAGCATCTCCCCAATAAGAGATGGGTAGATTTGCTCGCGCCATCATGGATCTCACCATGTCTAGTAAGGTTCTATTCCTCCTCTCAAGAACCCTATTTTGTTGTGGAGTCCCCGGAATAGTGAGTTGTCTAGATATCCCCTTTTCATCACATAACCCTTTGAACATATCGGAGAGATACTCTCTACCTCTATCCGTTCTAAGAGTTTTAATCCTTTTATCTAATCGATTCTCAACCAAGCTCATGAATTTCTTAAAACATTCCGGAGCTTCGACTTATGAGAAATTAGATAAATGTGACCATACCTTGTATAGTCATCTATGAATGTGATGAAAAATGACTGTCCTTTTCTAGTATGCACATTCATGGGTCCACACACATCCGAATGGATAAGTTCTAAAGGAAGAGAGGCTCTCAAAGCCTTTTTAAATGGTTTTCTAGTTGCTTTTCCCGCTAGACATGACTCACAAAGTTGGCAAATCGGATAGTGAACCTTGGCCTAAGAGACCTTCTCTTGCCAAACCTGTTCATCCTATCTAAGCCAATATGTCCTAGTCTAGCATGCCACAAATTAGAATCAATACACACAGTATTTTGGCAAACAAAAACATTACTAGAATTAAATGAATAATCAATTGTATCCAATACAATGAAACCATTATCAAGAAAACCATAACCATAAACTGTATCACCTAGATACAAAACCAAAGAATTGTTTTCAAATACAATTCTAAAACCATGTCTTAAAAGATAAATAACAGTAAACAAGATTTCGCCGAATGTTTGGAGCATACAAGACATCATGGAGTAACAGCGTCCGGCCACCTCGCAAAACTAATTTGCATGTGCCTATGCCATGAACCTCCACGCTTGAGCTGTTCCCCATCGTTATCCTTTTGCTTCCTCTTGGAATACGACGGTATTCCACGAAGCTCGAGCATTCCCTTGTTATGTGTTCTGTCGCACCTGAATCAACAATCCACAAAGGATTTAGTTCAGCAAGCATAGTAGAACTTGTTACATAACAAGATGAGGTATAACACACAAGACATACCTCTTGCTCAGGTGCAATCACGAGCAAAATGACCAGGCTTTCGGCACTTGAAGCAAATCAAAGCTGATTTCTTCTTGCCAAGCACTAGTCCCCCTTGAACGCTTGGGCCCACTCTTGTTTTTGTTCCCACCCCGGTTACTTTGCTTGGACCGCCGAGGTTGAGCTTCTCTCTCTTGCGCTTGAAGCCCGCACCCTTACTAGTGCTTGCTTCAAGCAGAAGAAATACATCGATTTGAGGGGTATCGGCCAACATCCGATCCTCATCAAGCTCAAGGTGCTTGGCAGCTTGATCGAAAGTCTTGACCTCATCAAGCATGAGTCAAGAAGATCTTCATATGCTCCCAAGTCTTTGGCAATGACTCGATGACTGCGGAGACTTGCTCCTCATCGTCTTCCGGCGCCCACATGCGCTAAACTCACTAATCATGTTAGACATGATGGTTATATGCTGCCTCATGGTGTGACCCCCGGCGCATCTTATAACCGTCAAAAGTGAGTCCGAGCTGGCGGCCTCTTGTGGTGGAAGTCCCTCCATACCTGGAACTTCACAGCCTCCCACAAAGACTTTGCAGTCCTATGCTTCTCATAACGAAGCATCGGGTCATCCCTCATGGAGCTCGTGGATTGTAATCCCGGCTACCCGGTCTTTCCTCTTCCAAGCATTGTATATATCAAGGTCCCCGCGATGTCTGTGCGGTGGTACCTTCCTCGGGGTGGGTTCATGGTCCGGTTTATGGTCTCTAGCATATCCCCGCTCTTCCAGGAGATATTGCACCTTTCGGTGCCAGAGGTCATAATTCCTCTCATTCAGCTTATCTCCTTTAGTGAGGTCAAGCAACAATGCTCTTGGTAGCAACCATTTTTCTAGAGATATTACATACAAGAATGAGTTCAATGAATCTAGCATAAAACACAACTCATGCAACAAAAATCACACTAGCATAGTCAACCTATGGGATAAGCACTTAAACCAAAAGAGATGCTAAAAAAACATTCAATCAAATTCTCATGCAAACCCACATAGACTTATACACTAACTTCATTTCGTGCAAGAAACATGATTGATAGACCCATAAAATAAGAAAATAGTTTTATTAAAATAAAACATGCAATCATGTTAAAACTATGAGGTGGTTCACACAGAACACTTCTACCTCATTAGCTCCCACTAGGCCCTCAATGCCCAAACATCACACAGACTGTCGGGCCATTGGTGTCCAGTAAGTTAGAAACACATTCGAATCGGACAGACCAATTTCCAAAAAAAAATCCATCTCCCCAGACGGGACCGCCGCCTGCGCCTGCACGGAATTCCGTCGCTTTTATGCCCGAGACGGATGACCGTCCCGCCCGCACGGAAATTCCGTCGGCATTCTCGTGACCAGACGGATGACCGTCTGGTTCGAGGACGGTCGACCTCGTCTCCCGGACGGAAATTCCGTCTGGGTCACTGTGACCACTCTGATAATAGATGGACGACCGTCTGGTCAGACGGTCGTCCGTCTGGTCCACAGTGACCAAAAAACGACGATTTTTCAATTTTTCTTGAACGAAATTTTTTTCAAAAAAAACGGAAAACACGTTTTTTCACCCAAAAAATCATCCAAAAAAAAAATACATGAAAAAAATCCAGCATTAATTATTAAACAAAAATAATTATCATCATGGATTATCAATTCATGCAAATCTTCATTAGGGAAATTCACAGGGATCCTCCCACTTGGATCCGAATCAAAATTAAAGGTTTCCAAAAACCCTATCAATTCTCCCATGGGTTTCGTATTAAACCCTTGATCCTCCCATTGGATCCATACAATAAAATTAAACAATGGGGAGGAACAATAAACGTGGGAACCAATGGCTCTGATGCCAATGTAGGTAATACTCCAAAAATAGTTCAATTCAATTAATTGACGGGGAAAGATTCCTTACCTGGATTCGCTTTCCCTTTTGTGAAGTATTCGCAGCGGAAGTAATTCTGGATCCACGTTCTCGTTCCACCACCAAAGCTTCTACCGGGTGATTCCACAATCACAAGGAAAGGGAAGTATTTCCACAACCCAAATGCCTGTGGAATGAAAGATGGAAGAAGATCTAAAGCAAGGAAGGAAACCTCCAAGCCAGCGAATCTAGGAGAGAGAGAGAGAAAGATGGAGCCGCCTCTTTTCTGGAGAAATCTCGTACGAATGAAATCACACACTTACTAATGCGGTGGTTACCAAAATATATAACCCTATTTTGTAACCGCCCTAATAGTGAGTTTCCAATATTGCCCTTGGGCATTTAATTTATTAATTATATTAATAAATTCCAACAATGAAGAAAACCATCCTTACTCTTTCAACCGATTATCCCAAAATTTTAACAAAGCAGATAAAAATCCTTTAAAGGAAAAAGATTAAACTGCATTCAACCACAAATTTGTTTGGTTCTGTCATGAGTTTTTTGAGATTGGCAATGTCATCATCATCATTATAGTCAATTTAATGTTTACATATTCATATCTTGACAAAGCCATTAGCAAAAGTCTTTGTTTCTTTTAAATTTATGATCTAAATGTCATGATTACTTCAGTCCTAATGATGATTAGAAAAAAAAAAGAAGCAGTTTTGAAAAGTAACATAATACCTTTAAACAAAGTTCTTTACTTTTCCCTATTTTAGTGTAGAAGGATTTTTCTAATTATCTATTAATCTGACCGTACCATACTTGGCCGAAACAAAACAACCGTAAACAAGTTTGCTTTTTTCTATTCAGTTTACCCTTTCCTTTCAAATTGATTGACCTTAATAAGAAAAGAAAGGTTAGACTTGGTTGTTTTGTTAAATTCTTCAAATTTAACTATATTATATCATTAAGGGAAAGAAAAAAAGAAAAACTATTTGTAATTCCTCTTCTTTAGTTTTATTATTGATGCGTCTAAAAACTGGTTAGTCTCCGGATTCCTTAATGCTTGCCTACAAAACTAGGTTAGAAGTGGCCAACCTGTACATCGAAAACCACCGCGAAGGTTAAGTTGGCAGTTGGAACATTACAAAGCCCGGGCTGATTGCAGAGCTTAATTGAATAACATAATGGAGGGAAACGATTTAGATACCTCTATTGTGTGCAAGTCTTTAGTTTATATAGGGTTTACCTCTGCTTCTTGACTGTTAGATTTGTTCGTGCTCTTTGTTGTTGACCGTCATATCGTAGGGTTTTGTCCTCATCCTTCGGTGTCAGTTATAGTTTTCTCGTATGGCACTATTGCGTATCTTGAGTTTCACAGGAGCACGTTTCTTCCCATAACCGTCGGGTTCCTTCTTCTTCGGGGCTATTTCTTGGTTCACCCCTAGAACCAACCCGACTGTGGTTGAATCCAATCCACTGTTATTTTATCCTTATCATGAGCCCCCCAGGCCAAGCAATTAGGATGAAAAGATCGATGGTTTGGTTTGCTTTTCCTTGATCATGATCGCCAAGCCTGGTAGGTGAAAAGCCAAACGTCCACTCATTTTTCCAAACATCACATTTATTCCTCTGGCTGTGCAAGGGTACATTCATTGAGCCACATGTATCTCTCGTAACCTGTGCCACACAAGCCACATGGCCCTTGGCAGCCGTCGAGATTAATCTCGTTCGTTGGATTAGGCTTCAAAATGTCAGTTGAGCTCAACCCTTGATTGAAGTTAATCCTGTTCGTATAAAATCACACTCTACATTTCTTATTTAAACCCCAGGGTGCTCTTACCTCTTCTCTAACTTTGTCATTTTGCGAGTTTGCCTACATTCGAAGCCTCCAGCGAACTTTGCGATTTCTAGTTCTTCGACTTCCAACTTCAAGCTTCTTCTCACTAAGATTCAAACAAGTAAGTCCTTTGTTCTCTGCTTTTGTTTCTTCTTATTGGTCCTTCGACTACCCACTGAAAGAAATTCTACTGATTTTAGGAGAGAATAAATATTGATTGAAGAGTTAGTTTCTAATTACGAATGACATTTTGCATACCTAATAAGATTTTTTTTTCCAAAAATTGCCTTTAACCAAGTTTATAGATAGAGAATAATAAATAGGAAGAAAAGATGAGAGAGAAGAGAGGGGGAAAATTAAAAAAAATTAAAGGAATTAATATAAAAACTGGAAAAGATCACTGTGGTTCCGCCCCTGGTTACTCAATCGATAATGTCTGTCACCTCTTAGTAAAAAGATCACAAATTTGAATTTTTCTATGATTTACGTAATTGTCCTCACTCCCCTAATATCAAGCTACCAATTTCGAACAACCTTTCTAACCAACAACAGATAAATGTTTAGGCTGGTCCATTACTCTTGCTCACTCTGAACTATATAAACCCATCCTCCTAAAGTCACCTTTACTCCTAGTATATATGTGATATCATTTACACCCTATAAAAGATAAAACAGAGTATGTAAAGGGGACTCCCTTACATTTGTGATCTGCGACACAATCACCTCTGCTTCTTCATGTGAACCCCATGGTGAAGCATTTGTACGCTTCAAAATTTATTGAATCAAATCTTATAGCATCCTTAAGCCCAAAAAAATTTGGAAAACTAACATCTTTTCACACCAATGATGGTCTAGTGATAGAATAGCATAGGCGGTGCAAACCGGGGTTTGGTTCCCGGCTGGTACATGACAATTTTTTTGGGTTGCACTTCTCTTCTAAAATTCATCTTCATAGGGAAAAAATGAGAACATTGAATACAAGGAAAAATAGCATGTACCCCTTTTGAAATTGCAAATGCTTTCTCAAGTTACATGAAAACTTTATTCTTTTCATCAAAACCTTTGGATCCATTTTTCATTGAATGTCTTTTCCCAAATATGGCCAACAGCGGGATCCTGGTTGGAATCTCGAGGAATCCATCCATGGAGGAGATCAAAAATACTGCGTTCTCCTTAAATCCCCACAAAGCTCCTGGAATGGATGGTTTTAATGCTCTCTTTTATCAGAAGCATTGGGATTTAATTAGATGTGACCTCTTCCAATTTGTCCAAATTTTTTTCAATAATTCCTCCTTTCCCTTTGGAGCAAATCACACACTCTTGTGTTTCATCCAAAAAAAAGAGCATGCAAGATCTGTTGGTGATTTTAGACCAATCATTCTATGCAATGTGAGCTACAAAATTGTGGCAAAGGTGCTGACTCGAAGACTCAAATCTTTATTGAATCATTTCATCTCCCTGTTTCAAGGGGCTTTTGTGGAAAATAAACAAATTAAGGATAACATACTGTTAGCCCAAGAAAATTTTCACTTTATGAGAAAAACGAAAGGGCGTACTAGATATGTGGCTCTCAAGCTTGACATGTCGAAAGCTTACGATAGGGTGGAATAGAATGTGTTAATTAAAATCTTTGATTTTTTGGATTTTGATCAGAAATGGTGTACACTCATCAACTCTTTTATTTCTAGTGCCTCTTTCTCGATCAAGCATAGTGGCAACCCGTACTTCTGGTTCTCTGGAACTAGAGGGTTGAGACAAGGATGCCCCCTTAGCCCATATCTCTTCTTGTTCATCATGGAGATCTTATCAAGGCTACTGACTGAGTATAAATCTCTCAATCTATTTAAGCGGGGTAAAGGTTGCTTGCAGAGCTCCTGAGATCTCCCACCTTTTCCTTGCTGATGACAATTTCTTGTTCTGTCGAGCAAAGAGGGAAGATGCTTTGGCCCTGAAGGCGGTCTTAGAATTATTCTCAGACATCATAGGACAAGAAATAAACTTGGAAAAAAGTGGGGCTTACTTCAGTAGAAATATACCCAATCATGAGAAGAACCTGATCCTATCAACTCTTGGGATCAATGAAATGGGAAAAGACTCACTCTATTTAGGCACCAAATTGATTCATGGCCAATCTGAAGTGAAGAATCTCCAGTTCATCATCAAGAAGATGAAGTTGAAAATGGCTATTGGAAAGCCGCAAGTCTTTCCTTTGCAGGGAGAAGTGTTCTGCTACAATCTGTTTGTCAAGCCCAATCACTTTACCACATGCAGTGCTTTAAATTCCCAAGTACACTGTGTAGAAAAATAGATTCTCTATGCCAAAGGTTTTGGCTAGTGAACCCGACCAAGGAAAAACAACTTACACTCATCTTGTGGGATCGATGCTGCCAACCTAAGAAAAATGGAGGTCTGGGGTATAAGAAAATGGAGGACATAAATAAGGTGTTATTACTAAAGCAGGGTTGGAGAATGCTTAAGAACCCAGAAACTTTATGGGTACAGACCTTGAAGGCAAAATACTTCTCAAACAATTCTGTTTTCGATCCGAAAGTAATGAAAAGAAAGGGGTCATGGACATGGAATAGTATCTGTGGAGTGTTACCAGATCTTGGAAAAATGGTGTGGAGAAAGGTAGGAAATGGAAGTAACACATCTTTCTGGTTCGATCCGTAGATTAAAAATCCAACTCACAAGATTCATCAACCTCCGGAAATTGACAGGTGGGCAAGAAACTCAACTATGTCAAGTGACAAACTCACTCAATCTTACCAACAGGTAGTCACCTCTTCCTCAAACTTCTCAGTTATTTTATCTTTCAAACATTAATTTCAATAATGAAAATGACGCTAGGGTATCCCTTATCTCAAGCAATGGAGATTTTACTGTCAAACTGGCAAGGAAATATCTGTCACAGTTGAGAACGATATCTCAAACCAATCCACTCACCAAATGGTGGAAGTTTTTTTGGAAACTACCACTACACCCGAAATTCAAGATGTTCTTTTGGCGTCTAATAAATGCAGGACTTCCCATCAAGGAAACTCTTGCCCATTGGACTTTGATGTTTCCGATATGTGAGCTGTGTGGTAATTGTGTCGAAACAATTTGACATGTTTTTGTATCTTGCGAATGGACAAAAGGAATTTGGACTGCAGGTCCCTTAGGCCTCATAATGTAAAGATTGACACATGCATCAATCACCGAGTTGTGCAAATCTTTTATTTTTGACCCTGGGCAAGATAAATCTATTAAGAAATGGGTAGTCTCTATCTTTTTTATCTCTTGCTATTTTATCTGGAAAGAAAGAAACATCAAAATCTTTCAGAAGATCAACCCCAATCCAAGAAAAAGTGTTGTTTAACATTTCAAGTTGGATCCAATACCTAGAACTCAACACTAAAAAATCTTTAGGGATCATACTTAGAGAGAGAAATTTAATGATTTCTAAACCATAACACTTGTTTATGCAAAACTATGACTAATTTAAGCCATGTACCAACGTTGATGTGTGCAGGGGTACATAATGCAGCACTAGACAGTACTAGATGGAGTGTGGGACTGTTCAGGGGAGGACAACTACAATATCTCAGTGCAGGAGGACTGAAGAAGGGAAAGATCGTGTAGGCTCTCTTAAGTGGAATGATGGAGGGAATAGAAAAAGCACAAGTCAACAATATACAAGGAGAAGAAACATGGTGCAATGAAAAGGAACTGCTTGATCTACTCTCATCACAAAACCACACCAAGTGGCCAATAAATTATAAACCAATTTTGGTAAATATAATTTGTAATAGTAAGAACCCTAGTCTGAAACAATTTACCCACACCACACTCCAGCAATGGCTCACTTATATAGCATATATATATATATCCTCCATAGAGCATCGGGAAAGAATAGAAGTAATAGATGCTACTAATCTGTGTACTTGTTATTTTAAGTAATACTAAGTTTTCTTTTGTTATAAAAATAACTGGACCATAGGCATGTTGCCCTTGCTTATGGTATGCATTTTCTTGAATTGTATTGAAAGTAGGAGTTGAATCACCCAGAAATTAAACAAGTTATTCCCGAGACAATTATTTCCAAAAACTGAAAAGAAGAACACAACCCAATAAAAGAGAAATCTTATTGATCAAGCATAGGCTCGGATGATGGATTGAATGGCTGGAATGTGAGTGAAATTGTAGCTCCTAAAACCAGCTTTGTCAAGAATGTAATTAAGTTCATTCTTGTTTGGTCCTCTCCTTTCTATTGGTAGTATGTGCCATCATGATCATGTCTAGCATTAATCTTACGTATGTCTTTGTATTTGTACTCTTTGTCGTCCTCGATCACGGCCTCGACAATGATCACCATTCCTTTGTTCTGGGTAATTGCACCCACTGCACTTATCATTAAATGATTAATAAAATTGGAAAATTGCTTCCATCACCCAGCACCAGTGGTCTAGTGGTAGAATAGTACCCTGCCACGGTACAGACCCGGGTTCGATTCCCGGCTGGTGCATCCTTCTGGACCTTCTGGGTTTTGGTTTTGGTTATTTTTTCGTGTTTTTCCAATATAACCTTGTGATGTTTTGCCAAGAAAAAAGAAAAAGGGAACTGCGGGGGGGGGGGGGGAGAGAAAAGGGGGGGGGGAAAAAAAAACAAAAAAAGGGGAGAAAGAGGGAGGAAGGAGGGGGGGAAAAACGCCCCCCGGGGGGCACCCACCCAACAAAACCGAAAAGGGGGGGGGGGAGGGGGGGGGGGGGGGGGGGGGGGGCGGCGGGGCAGGAAAAAGAGAGATGTGGTGGGGGGGGGGGGGGAGGGGGGGGGGGGGGGGGGGGGGGGGGGGGGGGGGGGGGGGGGGGGGGGGGATACCGGGTTTGGCAAAAAAAAAAAAGGGGGGGGAGGGGGGGGGGCCCCCCAGGGGGGGGGGGGCAGGGGGGGGGGGGGGGGGGGGGGGGGTGTTCTTCCATTAAAATGATCTAAACAACCTGTAAAAGCAGCTTTTTGGGAACGGGTCGGTCCAATGACGCTAAACCGGTTCGAGTTGGGCGGTTTGGGTTATCACTTTTGAGTTGTACTATATGTTATAAATACGTTTTATAAAACGTAACGTACATACTTTGGTTTTATACCTTTAACAAAATACATTTGTATACGATATGAAATGATTTCAAACCAATGCGAGGGTAAATTTTGAATTTCAAAATATTTTGAATCACAAAAGCGTTTGTTTTCTACATCTCGTGTTTCATTTCGAGAATCAAAAGCCCCAATTCCATTTTTCATGTTGCGAGAGGAGAATTAGAAGACGAAGACGAATTTTCATGGTTACGGCGTTGTTGAAGAAGAAGTTGCGAGAGGAGCATTTCCCGGTTTCAGAGGTTCCAGCGTTGTTGAAGAACATGTTGCGGAGGAGCATTTCCCAGTTTGATAGGTTATAGCGTTCTTGAAGAAGAAGAAGCAAACCTTAAAGCTTCAGCAGAAGAAGAAGTAGGTTGAAGTAGTGGGTTGAAGAAGAAGAAGCCGTAGATTGGGTTCTCGTTCCAGCGTTCTGCTCTTAAAGAAGAAACACGAAATGGTGCAATTATTCTGTCCTAAAATGCTCTTGGCTTACATTATTCACATCACTTCTTGATAATTTTGTCATTTACCCTAATTTCAGGAGACGATTTGTGAAGGTGAAGAAGAAAAGGAAGACAACGATGGGAGTAAGGTTGGAATCGAGCCGTACGCGGTTGAGTTTTCACTGAGTGGGGAGCTTCTGCTTTTGGACTCTCTAAAAGTAAGATTTACCGGTGGGTTTTCTGTAATGACATCTGATTTATAATATTTCTGTTGAAATCATTATTTTATTATTTGCTTAAGTGTTGAATTTATAGCTTTCCATTCGGTTTCTGATTAGCTTGGGTACAGATTTTTTGGCAAAGGTGATTGGATTTGTTCCCAAAGTCTGTTGTACGGAGTTGGTTTTGTTGAACACAATAGCTTCACTCGGGCTTTTTTATTTTACTAATAGAGAATACGATGTTTCATATTTTTGGAAATTAATGACGTTTCCACTTTTCCTAAACCTATGCATCTTCAAAGACAAACTTTGCATTTCATGATCTCCTTGATTGAAAAAAAAAAAAAAAAAACCCTGCTTGCCTTATCTGAATTTCGTATGTTGCTGAAATTCTATGGCATAGTCCATTTTGATTTCAGCTGTCAGACTTGTGGTCTCAGTTGGATTTCTATGATATTGTTAAACAACCAAAACATAAGTGAGAAGAAAATTTGTTTGAAGCGGTTCCATTGTACAACAATAATAGGTGAGTAATCAGCACCATTGTTTGTTTATTAATATGTTATACATCATTCGCTGTTTCCTTCTTTTTAGTTGAGCCTATAGCCTCCTAAAGCATGCTAACCTAGTGCCATATAGTTGTTCAACATTTCAGGTTTTTGATATTTTATTTTTTCCCCATCATTAGTAGTTCTTTCAATGGTGATAGTAGTTGGTTGTAAGTAGAAAGCATTATCTCTATTCTCAATGTCATGGTTATATGCATAGTTTGTATAAACTTTCTGGAAGTAGTGGACAAGAAACAATATGGTTGGTTGTAGGTTTGTCCTACTGGTGGTAAAGAGTGTAATTACAGACATGCTCTTCCTCCTAGATATGTATTAAAATCTGAAATGCAAGTTTTGTTAGAGGAAGAGGTGAGAGAAGTTGAGAAGATATCGATTGAGGAAGAGATTAGAGAATCAAGTAGATGGAATATTATTTGTGCCACTAGTTCTCTTTGTTCTATCCTATAATTTGGATTTTAGTAAAGTAGTTCCAAGTAGTGTGATATTTTGGTAGTAGTGTTCAAAACTATGGTTGAGCAGTCCCTCTTTGAAACCTTACATTATTTTGGTGTCTTTTGTAAGCTCCAAGGGCTCGAGTCATGTGAATGAAAAGTTGAAATGCGCTCTCGGATTATAAGCACGACATTGTACTTTGAAATTGGAATTTGATTTCTACTTTCGGATAAAATATGTTGGAGAATAGTGGGATAATACTTGTGTTGTTGTGGCTATTTGCTTTATCATGCGTGCAGTATTATCTGACAGAAGCTTCACTCTTTTTATAATTGAAATATTTATCGGTTTTAATTTGTTGGTTTCCTATGACATGTTTTTTTGCATTTAATATGGTGCTGTTTTAGCATTGGCTTATTAAAACATTTCGTCCATGTTTAAATTAAATGGTTTCGTGCACAGTCAGGAGATAATGTTGTTATAATAATAGGAGCTTTATGTTAAATCCAAAGCTGGTCAGGCCTATGTGGTTGTAGGGGCCATTCAATATGATATATATAATTTGATTCTATGGTTTGTACTGAGACTTGTGGTGGGGAATGATTTTTGAATTAAATATATAATTTCCTATAAGCATGTAAGGATTAGTATTTTGTGACTTGTGGTGGGGAACGGAGGCATTATATTAGTTTGTATCATTGCCTTGATTTAAGGGTATTGGTTGAAGACTTTCGATGATGTTTGGCGAGTTTGTATTGTTTGATCATATTTGTTTTGTTTTGTTTTGACATAGTTGATCATCAAACTTTGAGTTAAAGAAAGGGGTTAGTATTGTAGATGTCCATATTTGAGTCACCGTTGTGCTTGATGAGTTGTTCTTTCGGGGGCAGTTGTGTTATCCTTGTTTAAATCATGGGCGGATGCAATTGTGAAAGCGAGTCTTCCATGTTAATGGAGCAACCCACTCCATTATGCTATTGCGGGCAAGGCGGGATGTTGCTGCGACTTCAAACACAACAAAAAATCCTGGTCGCAGATTTTATAGGTGCCCAAATGGTGAAAAGCATCCACATTCTTTTATTTGGGTAGATAAGATGTGTGGTAGTGAAGCGGCGACAACGTACGTACATTCTAGAGCTTCAACTTCGTATGACAGTGTGAATAGTAAGAAGGAAGTGAGATCCCCAATAATTTATGACGACCCACTAGGCAATCAGCTGAATTTGGGTGCTGCATGCCGAGCCCCTACTCATCAACTGCACAATCAGACAGTGTTGGCCCGAATCACAATGTTGTATCATATAGTATTGTTCTTATGTGTTTGGGTTTTTTTAGTTTCTTGTTATGTACTTTATTCAGCAAACATGTAAATGCCGTACTTTTTTGTCAATACGTAAGCTAGACAAGAGGACCAATTGCAAGAGGACAATGGTCAAGTGGTTGAGTATTACATATTTATTGTTATGTAGTGTATCCAATTTTAGTGTCATTTGGCTCATTCTGCTTGTTTGTTGATTCCTTTATTTTGGCTGTTCCTTACGGTATGGAAGCTTACGAACATTGAGAGGATACAGGCTAATGGCTAATGATAGTCATCATATCACACTAATGGGTCCAAGCGATAGTGAGGTTGCAGATGATTTATTTTGTTCGATCGACCTTGTGACAGCAAGAGTGAGCTGTAGTTCAGGTGACTTTAGGAGCTTAGGCAATCTCATTCTTGGAAGGTCTTATCGCATAATATAGTATTGTTATGTGTTTGGGTTATTTTGCTTTCTTGTGGTGAGAAGAATTCTTTGAGATCCCCTCTGCAGTCACCTTTACCATGCTTACGTACCTGACAAGAAAAGTCCTGTGGTCTGCTCTGTCCATGGAACTCCTAACCCACCCATAACCCCCAACAAGAAAAGAATTAAAATAGAAAAAATTATCCATGACATAGACAGATAAGCTGTTTGAGGAAGATGAGTTTAGGAAGATGGCAATCCTTTCATGAGACCTATAGTGTACACATTTACTATTCACTCATATGCTCAGTCAATTTGAGCAACCAACCACTGTAATGCTCACTGACATTTTAAAATGAAGACTTACATTCATTGTGATGAAGGAAACATATGTCCCTCATTGTTTTATTCAAACTAGTACCACCATCCATATACAAATTCAATGTGCCATTAAAAAAATGTGAAGTACTGAGTCCCTCATGTATGAGCTCAACATTCTATTCACGACCAACCGCACATGCTCGGAACGCTGACAACATTCTATTCCAATCATCAGTGGTGGGCCTTGTAAGCCACCTACTTCCTATATAACCAAACAACAAATATGTAAGAATCACTCTTAAATAAAAATATATGAGCAATACAGAAAGAGATCCGTACATACATTTAGCTTAGTTAATCAATGATCAGCACCCCGACCAATATGCACCTTGAATTTTGGGAGGAAGGTACATCTTTGTATAATCCAACAACAAATACGTAAGAATAACTTTGAAATATAAATAAATGAGCGATACAAAAAGAGATCCATACTTTCATTTACCTTGGTTGATTGGATTGATCAGTAGTTACACCATTTTGTCTTGAATTTTGGGAGGAATGTACATCTTTGTATAATTCAACAACAAACATGCCTAAGATCAATTGTGAAATGAGGTAAAAAAGATGTACAATACAAAAAGGTGTGTAAATGCATTCACCTGAGTTGACCATGTATTAAAACCCTCAAACGTTGACAAATAATCAGACTCTGGCAAGGTTATGTCAATGGAGCCCTGTCCTTCCACTAGCTTTGTGAGACCTCTTCTTTTGTGTTTTTTCATGCCGGGGCTTCATTCTTTTTCTGATCCCCTTTTGTGAGACTCTTTTGGTTTTAGCTTGTAAATTTCGGTAGTCTTCAGCATTTTCTTCGGAGGGATCTTTGAGTAGGTTGCACAACGTCTACATCTTCAAGCTCTTTGAGAATCCCATTTACATGCTTACATAGTATGTTATGTCCAACCTCCGTTTCACAGGCTTGGTTAATGACTTTCAAACATGTCGGAGTAATCAGCCTACTTCGTTGTAAGCAACTTAATTTCCCATCAACGTCATTCCTTGCCTCCCCTTCTCTTCTGTTCGACAAGCTGGTGTTAATTCTCGGACTGATCTTCTCCATCTCATCAAAAAATATTTGTTCGGGATGCACATGAGCTGGTGAAAATTGAGCACCCTTAAGATATGGACACAAAGGATCCCAACGAGTCTCAAATTTCTTACAACTACATGTTAGGCTTTCTTCTCTTGTATTACGCAACACTTGTGTATGCCTTACGAATAGGAACCAGTCACATCTGCCTTCAAAATCACATATTCAACAAAATTACTTGACACATTACGGCTGTTGATACCGTGACTATCCACCAATTCAAACTCGATCAAAAATTTTTTGAATATAGTTGGAGTATATAAGCTGGTAAGCTTGATTCAACATAGGTTTAAACCTATGTGCACCTCCAAGAACCTCATTTCGTGCATCAAATTCTTTTTTCATTTCATTTGCACGTTTTGCCTCCACAACATCGTTGAAATGTCTCATAAACCTTACAAGATCTAGTTTGCGTCCAAGACATTGTTTCAAATCAGCATTCAAACTTTCAGCCAATTTGTGTGCTCCTCACACCTAGTGTGAAACAGTCCTTCATGTAACAACAAGCCCATTTATTCCTTATTTCATATGTTCTATCTAGCCAAGCGGTGTTTACAACCCCATGATTTTCTCTTAAATTCCTCCATGCAAATTCAAATTCCTCAACTACGTATAATTGTAGATGCATTTGTACAAAATTCTGGAGAATTGTGACTTCTCACTCATCAAATATCCATGGTGTTTCTTTGCATTTTGCCGGAGATGCCAAGTGCACAATGCATGGACTGTATTGGGTGCAACCTCGGTTAGTGCCCTTGACATTGCGGCGTCATGGTCGGTGAAAATTGTCATTGGCTTCTTGTCACCATTAACTCCAAAGAAAGTTTGAAATAACCATTGAAATGACTCGGTTGTCTCATCATAAAGCAAGGCAGCTCCAAAGATAACCATAGTCCTATGATGATTAAATCCCACAAACACGCCAGCGGTCTATTTTCTTTGTTTGTGCGAGAAAGTAGTATCAAACACAACTACATCACCAAAAAGTTGATAATCACATTGCATCTGTGGATCAGCCCAAAATACATTTGTCAACTTATCCTCATTGTCCATTTGTCTGAGAATACACAAATGCGGGGTTTAAATTTCGTTGATTGTCTAGATATAACATCAAGCTCCCGGCATCCCCATATGCCAAATCATGTTGCCGTTTGGTATTCAAAAAATTTTGCAAGTCTTTCTTTGTGAAACCCAGATTTTCATTGCCCCACTGCTTGCAAACCCATCAAATTATATGTCAACTTTGGTCCCCAATCCGTTAAATACGCCATTTCTATTTACGTGGCTTGGGTAGTTGATATTGCACGTTGGGAGCGCAACAAATGTGCAACTTCTTCAACTTTGAAGAGCATGGTTGTGTTCCTCACAAAATTTATCTACTAGTAATCGTCCATCATTATCTCTTTTGACAATCAACCTTGCTAAACAACCAGTTCTAGTCTCGGGACGTTGTCCTTTGACTTCTACTTGTTTCTCTCTTCGATGTCCTTCTTTACTACACACGTAACACCGTTGCACGATGATACTCTTATCTATAGTGCACACTGTGCAAATAATTTTTCCTAATGCTTTGAACCCAATCATACGCGCATACTTGTTATAACGAGTCATATGCTTGTTCAAAAGATGTAAATTCCATGCCTATTCGAGGTGTCACATCGGCATCCATGTCCACCAATGTTGTGAGTTCACTATAAAGACACATTTACAAAACTTAGTTATGAAAAACACTTAACATTATTCAAATTCAAAGATGAAGCCAACAAACATTATGAGATGTGAAAAATTTAACACCAACTTCCCATCGCATCGGACACATTTGTAATCAAATCGATGAGATAAGTTGGAACACTGGCATCCGATCACACATTGATCTAGTAGTATATAGGCTGAACATTTTGACAGCCGTGTCTTAGAAGAAGCTGAAACAAGTTGTCCCATTCTCTTTGAATAAGCCTTTTATGTTCCAATATAATCTCTCGATTCGGGTTTTTTATACGACTCATACGAAATACGTGTTTCAAATGATCTCCTTCTTGCTTTCTATAACAAATCAAAATCTCATGTTGATCTTGTTCTTGTCAAATGTGAAGTATAGTCGCTCATGTTTACAACATGAATGCAGCGAGTTATAAACATTTGATTCAAAACAATTTACAAAAAAAAAATATAGAAGAAAAAAAATTTCCAAACCTTCAACACAAACAACCGAAAGAGGGAACGGCCTCGGAAAAGAAACGTTTTCACAATGCGAGATACTCGTTAGAGGAAAAAGCTGGAAAAATAAGGGATCGGACTCACCAAATGCAAATGGATATCAGGTGAAGGACCTTAGTTGCACTATTGCGTTTGCTTCAAATGTTGAGGGCAAATGGAATATTCAGATTCGGCTGTACGGGGGTACTTGAAGAATAGTAAGGGAGAAGCGTCGGAGGCGAAAATTTATCACGAGACTTATTTGCATCGAAGTTTCATCCAAATCGAGAGTGACGGTGAGAAACCGAGAGAGGTTCAACGAGCTGTTTTGCGTCAACGAAGCACAAATAGCCTCGGCAAAATTGCCAAAAACCTAGAGATTTAATCGATTCAAGGGACAAAGAGAAATCGGAGCTTGAATAGGGACGAGAGAACGAAAAAGTTCGAGGTTTCGCGCCTTTTTGGGTTCGCGCCTTTTTGTTCCATTATGTATTTCTTCATTACGAGTGCGGATCAAGTGGTCCCGGTGGTGAAATTTTTTTTTTTCATATTTTCCGAATTATTGTTTTTCACCGTGCGTGGGGATGTTTGTGGTGAGGAAGCGTGGGGGGAGCACTTTGTGCACCCCGTCGGGAGTCGCTGATCCGTACTCTTCCGAGGCCTGGTCATGCTTTTCGTAGGCTGACCGGGCGTCATATGTTCCGCGTGGGTTGTCCCGACATTCCATGTGTGAGGCTGAAGTAGCCCGGGCTTCCGGATGCCTAATAATGCTTTCCGAATGTGATTAACAAAAGTTATTACGCAGATTGAAGATTATAAATTTGCGGATAAGCTAGTCGACCAATTACTAAATGACAAAAGCTTTGATCAAAGAAACACGAAGACAATCTTATAAAAGATACAAAATTCAATGTTCATTTCCTCAAAATATCCTCAAAATAAGGAGATAGATTGACCAATACATCGAGAAAAAGAGTGACTTAAACAAAAAATAAGAGTTCCTTAAAGTATTCTTTCCAAAACATGATTGACATCGGATATGTGGGTCGGCGGGAGAGTCGTCATCCTTGGTTGAACTTGGCGTGTCTCCATCTTGAGAATCTTTATCTTCATATTCTTCTTCACTTTCTTCATTATCCCCTTGATTCATCGAGTCGGGATATTTGAGATTTCTAAGGTCAAAGAACTTCGGGAGGGAGAATCCCCGAAGGAAGCATCTTGAAGTCAGCAATTTGGACAAATTTTATGAATTTGAGAGAATATCGATCGGAACAAACCTTCACCATATTTTTGCGAGAATCCAAGAAAGTTTGGATTATCTCCAGCTTCTTCAATTGCTGATGTAACGGTACTCGAGAACAACTTCATGTTCATATTCAATTCTTTTCTTTTGTAATTCAAAATTTTTCCTCTCTCATTTGTATTTCTTCAACCATAGCAGTCTTCTCCTTATGATCTCATCCAATTCCAATTTCAAATTTTCCTTCTCTTTAGAAACCAAATCTAAAGACACTCTGAGATTATCCTTCTCCTTAGAAGTCTCCACTGAGGTCAATCCCAATTGGTTTTTCGACACTCTAAATCGGATTTTTCCTTTGAAAGCTGAATCAAAGGCTTTCTGCAGACATTGATGTTGTTGCTCCAAATCGGACTTAAATTTATCAATCTTACGGAAATTTTCGAGAATCTCATTTCTTTCTTTCTCAAACTGTTTAGACCAACTAATGGCCCTTGCTAATTTCTCTCTCGGTTCATCCCTCTCAAGCGTAGCAAGTCGGCCCTTTCCGGACCATCGTTCTTCAACATTTCAATCTGAAGAAGTTCATCCTTATGATTTAGAACTGATGCCCTTAAATTTGACACTTCTTCCTGCAGATCGGTGCATAGATCAGAACACATTTCATAATCACTATGTAAACCATCTATATCGGAACATAGTTCCATTTCTACTGAAATGAGCAGCCTCTAAATTTCTTTACGATGATTTCAACCTTTTTCTCGGTTCTTCTACCTCATCAATCAATTCAAACTGCCGCTTTATGAAGTTGTCATTTTCCAAAGAAAGAACCTTCTCTCTTTCCAACACTTGAGAAAAGGCATTAAAGGCGGCACCAAAACATCTGCATTCAAAGTGATGAGCAGTTAACAAAAACTAGATAATAAAAGATGAAAAAAAAACCCTTTCTCTTGAATCAATGAACTGAATAAGAGAAATGGAAATTCATTCCTTACCCCCAGGCATGTGAGTACGAGACCGGGATCGGTCATCTTTGGATGTCTCTCTTTTATCTCGAGGAATTCTGCCTTTTGTTCCCCATTCACGTGCTACTTCCCAGTTCCGATTAGCGGTGTGATTTTCCTTCAATTTCCAAAGCTGGGTTAAAGTCATCCCCTGAATCACCATCGGTGTGGGCATCATCTAAGCTACCCGGTACCAATCGGAAGAGGATTGGCGGGTTCAATTACTTCATGGGGGTTAACATCAACAACGGCATCACTAGAAGGAACTTGTAAGTCAACAACTTCAGCCGCAATATTTACTGCTCCTGTTGACCATTGGGAGGATCAGCTGGCATAACTAAAAAAGGGGGAGCGGCATCTTGAGAATCTTTATCGGGGACATTTGGGACAATCTCTTCAACAACATCGGGCACAACATTGATATACTGGAATAACATTTTCAATAACGAGGGACGGTAAAAATTAAATTTGGAACACCTGGATGATCACCAAGTTACGTATCATTGTCGGGAACATCCATCGGGATATTTTGTTCATTTTCATCTTCATGATGGGGAGCAGAACTATTGTCACCAAACAATTGATCGGACATTTGATCAATGATATTACTGCAGACATGTGTACCAATTTCGTGAGCCATTCTCTTCATGTGATCAATAAAGTAAGTAGAAAAGTCCTCCACTGGTTTTTCGGCTTCAATCTGTATTTTACGAGGGGGCAACGGTAATATCATGGGGAAGATGAGGTGACATGGGGGCGATAAACGCCTCATCCATGAGAAGAATTTTCGGGATCAATGGCTTCTTCAACAACTTTTTCCATTGAACTTTCTTTCTCAATGGGTCTTGTCTCGGGGGATACTTCAATTGGGGGACAAACGAGAGGATATTTTTCTCTTGCCTTTTTTGGCGGTATGTAACTCTTCAGCAAATGAAGGACCCATGGAGCGAAGTCGACTTCTCAAGGTCCTCGCTATTTGAATCGGAGTTTCGGTAGGGACAACTTTGACAAACACAATATCGGAATTATCGGCATCTTCATTTCTTTCTACGATCCTGCTCTGCCGATCGGATGGAATTTCCTCTTTAGCAACATCTTTTTTGGGCAATTTGCTTTTCTTCTTTGAAGTTTTCTTAACATCTGCTTTCTTTTCTTCCACTGACTTCCTTGACTTGGATTGAGGTTTCTTTTCAGATTTGTTTTCTTGAAACAGACCTTTCGGAGTTCGAAACATTGGGAACTTCGTATACATCGGTTCCTAATGAAAAACCAAATGTAAAAGTGCAAAACAAATATTAATTTATATTAAAAAAAACCCACAATTTCTCAAACAATTTAATTGTATACAGGAAGAAGCCCATGGCTGGCAGGACTGCATCGGTTCTTAGATCTGCCGCATCAAGTTGGTTCTCCACGGGGAATTAAACCCCAAGTCTCTTGGTCATACTCATTTAGTTCGGGACGCTTATTCAAGGGAAGAAGAGAACTCGGAGAGTGCAAACACCAACGGGAACGATAGTTAGGAGTGGGAATGGCACGAGAAAAAATACTTTTCTCTCCATTGTTTGTTGTCACGAGGGATGGAGGAATCGGTAAAAATACGGGTTCTCGGACCCAACTCACTCGCAATACAAGTTCTTCTCGCAAAGTGTATGTAACCTCTCTCACGGGAAACTTTCGAGTATGATAGTTTACGAACAGTTCTATAGAAGGGAGACGCCCCATTCTACGAATAAAAGCAAAAAAAGCGTAAACCAATCTCCAAGCTGTTTGGAGTCGGTTGACAAGGACAGAGACATGGTAGTAGTCAAGCGGTGGCTGAACTATGGGAAGCAAAGGAACTCTAAAACCGGACTCAAGATGGTCAAGGTAAACAGCAATAACTCCGGGCTCTGCATCATATGGACGTTCGGAGGGTTCGGGAACCCATACCTTAGCATCGGAGGGAAAGAGATAATCTTCCAAGTACGAAGACGGGTGCGATTTTTAAGCTTACTTGGATACCACTCCGGACCAGCATATCTTGGATCTTTCTTCTCTACGAGACATGTCTACGGTGTGTAAGGAACTATATCTTCATAATGAGCATAAAAGAGCGGGTTTCAGTCTAAGGGGACTAGATCGGACGACAAAATATTTAGGGTTTCCTCTGTTTGATCGGCGGTAGAAGGAGTATCGGGTCGGTTTGAAGTCTTTGGGTCTTTGAAGGATTACTTGCAGAATCCATGTCAAATGATAAAAGAGAGGAGTAAAGATTCGAAGGCGTAAGCGATAAGAGCAATGAAAATGGCGGATGATTACAATTTGTTTTCAAATGAGCGAGAGCGGATCACGAGCGGATGAATAAATAGAAGGACGACGTAAGGCGAAAGAGGAGGTGGGTTCTTGAAAATTTGGAGGGAAGTATAAGGCGTTTCAGATCAATGGATATATGTATTACGTACTCGACGCGTGGAGTCAATCGGTTGATTTAAAAGCATTACCTCCGGACACGTGGATGATATCAAGCGAAAGAAGAGAGATATGATAACCGCATGTTGGCAAAAATTTTAATTTATGATCAAATGGATCGCGCAAAGGAGGAAAACGTCAAAGAAGACAAAAAGTAAAATTGAAGAGAGAACCAAAATGTCGACATACTAAGATTTGGCTGATCTTACGAGAGATTTGTGGGCTGAGCACGGTAATCTATGGTTAGGGTTACGATGCACGGATCGACTCGATAAATTTCTTGTTTAAATTCATAAATGCAAATAAGTGATGGGTCACCCCATCACCAATTTTTCGACTTAATTATAAGGATTTTTTTTTAATTTTTTTTTTTTTGGGAAATTGACTTAATTAAAAGCGATTAAGTCCGAGGTTTCGATATTTAAAATATAATTAATTATGGAAATTACGGGGCGTTGATCAAGTAAAACCTGCGAGGTGGAGGATATATTAAAAAAGTCGATATGTGGGGAAAATATTTTCTTAACAAAAGCGAAATTTAAAAGGCGATGGCGTGCACAACATTCGGAATTACCTATTAGTTCGAGAAAAAACCTCCCGACCATACTCTCGAGATAAGTTGAACTTTGATCGGCATGGGGCCAACTTTGTCAATAAAATACCCCAACCTCGGTTCAACGTGATTCACTCCGGTCTAAATCTAAGATTATCGGTTTAATTCCATTATATAAAGCGAGTCTACGGGTCGGCCAACAGCTAAGAAGGGCATAATAATGGTGGATGCTACTCAACCAACCATTAAAACACAAAAAGGATGTTATATTACAAATGACAATAGATAAATTGATATAGAAAAAGGAACTAAGGGGCAAGATATATTAATATATCGAGAAAAATAGTGAAAGTGACTTTTTTCTAAAACAAAAAATTTAACAAAGGACTTTCAATGTTTCTATTCAAAGTTAAACATCAAAGTTTTGGGTCCTTGAGAGTGTGGATATCATCTTTCTTGGATCTTTGATTGATCGCTACAATCACCATCCTTACTTGAACATTCGGTTTCTTCCTCTTCAGAATCATTATCTTCATTGTGTTCTTCACTTTCTCCATTATCATCTGCAGAATCCTCAGAGTCAGGATGCTTCAAATTATTGAGATGAAAGAACTTACGAGATGGAACAAACTACGGAGGAAGCGATTTAAAATCAATGTTTGGACAGATCCTGAGTATCTGCGAAAAAATATTATCGAAGCAGGACTTTCACTACGGTCTTGCGAGAACCTCGGGGAAAGTTGGGTTGTCTCCTGCTTCTTCAAGCTGCAGAGGTAATGAGAACTTAGGAGAAGTTCATGATCATCCTTCATTCTTTTCTTCTCAAGTTCAAATTGCACTTCTGCTTCTTTTTTCTCTTCCTCAAACTTCGCAACCATGGAAGTCCTCTCTTTTACACTTTCTTTCCAGGCAACAGATAATTTTTTTAATTCCATACACACTTCATTGTAAGAAGTACTCATATTGTCCTTCTCCAAGGACATCGACTCAGAACCCAAAGTCAAATTGTCTTCTCGGATTTCCGGATCTTCTTTCTCCTTCGAAAGAGAATCAAATGCTTGTTGCAACAATTCATTTCTTCTTTCAAAGTTCAAATTCAATTTCTCCACTTCTTCTAATTTCATTTTCCATTCTGCTTGTTTCTCTTTCAAAACCTTGGGACCAAGCAATTGCCCTTGCCAACTTAGCTTTGAATTTCATCTCTTTCATAAGTGGCAAGTCTGGCCCTCTCAATGCATTATTCTTGACATCTCAATCTGCAAGAAGTCTTCCTTATATTTCATTAACGAATCCTTTAAACCTGAAACTTCTTCCTGCAAAAAACGGTGGTTGTATCGAGAAGAAATTTTAAAATCATCTTCCAAAATATATATCTCGGAACATAAATCCTTTCTCTCTCAAGTGAGCGAGACTCAAATTTCCTTTATGACGATTTGAAACAATTCTTGAGCTCTCGTACCTGATCATTCAATTCAAAATTACGTTTTATCAAATTGTCATTTTCCAAAGACATAGATTTCTGTCTTTCCAAGACCTCGACAAAAGCATTGAAAGCGGCACCAAAGCATCTGCAGCAAAAGTGATAAAGACTTAGCAAACAATGGATAATGAAAGTAAATTTATCTTAACAATAACGATAATAGTTAACTTTTTACCCCCATGCATGTGTGTAAAGCCCATCGGCGAGACATGGCGGCGAGTCTCTCTTTTGTCACGGGGTATTCTACCCTTGGTCCCCCATTCACGGGCAACTTCCCATTTCCAATTGGCACTATGATTTTCTTTCAAATCCCAAACAGGCTGAAAATGGTCACCGAGTCGGCAACACTTTGGGCATCTTCTTCTAATTGGCCGGGGCCAATTGGGTGTGGGTTCACATCTTCAACCACATAATCGGGATTAACATCTTCAGCGGCGTCATTCGAATCTACTTGCATGTCAACAACTTCAGCCGCAATGTTATCTTCATCATCGGGTCCATTAAGAGGATCAGTGGCATATCAAATTCGGGGGAGCGGGATGAACAAAATCTTCATTTGGCGGAGCAATCTGTGCATTCTCTTCACCAATATTGTCAAAAACGGGGGCAGCCAAAGCGGGATCATGTATAGGGGGAGCCAAATGAGGGGCGAGGCAAAGCGGGATCATGTATAGGGGGAGCCAAAACGGGGGGGGGGGGGGGCAAAGCGGGGATCATTTATAGGCGGAGCAAAAACGAGGGCGAGCAAATCGGGTCATGCGAAGGGGAGCAAACAGGGGAGCAAGGCAAATCACATCATGTATAGGGGGAGCCAAAACGAGGGCGGGCAAATCATCATCATGTAAAGGGGAGCCAAAACGGAGGCGAGGCAAATCATCATCATGTATAGGGGGAGCCAAAACGGGGGCGGGATCATCATGTATGGGCGACCGGTAACTAAAACATGGTCATCATCGGCAACAACATTTTCATTTTCGGGAATATCCTTACGGATATTCTCTTCATAAACAAATTCGGGGGGAGGAGCGGGAGCAGAAGTGTTATCATCAAACACCGGATCAGCCATTTCTTCAATAACATCACTGCGGCATTAGCAAGAATTTCTTCTGCCATATTCTTCAAATTTTGAATGGAATAATCGGGTACTTCCTTACCTTGATATTCA
Organism: Hakea prostrata; assembly: GCF_041222555.1. NCBI lineage: Eukaryota > Viridiplantae > Streptophyta > Magnoliopsida > Proteales > Proteaceae > Hakea > Hakea prostrata. Next base: position 30,572,282 of record NC_142600.1, read on the forward strand.
TTCTCAACCCAGGACATTTGGGAGAACAGAAACATCATCGGGTAGGATGGGTGACATGGGAGGAGGAGTCTCTTCACCTACGCTTGTCGGGTCTTCCGGCGGGGAGGGGTTGACTTTTCTTCCTTTCTTTTCTTTGAGGTGATACCTTGTGGCTTGAAGAGGGACCTGGTGAGTTCACTTTACATACTGAGGCTTCGGAGGTTCTTGAGGTTCTTGTTCGAGCGGGAGGTTTTTACTTGACATCACTTTCACAATCTCAATATCGGGCATTTCTTCATCAGCATTTTCTTGTACAATTTCTTCTTGTACCTGTTCTACCTTTTCTTGACCGAGATGGACATTTTTGTCGGCCCTCTTCTTACCAACCTTTCTCTTGGTGGGTTGATGAGCAATGAGAATGTTTTCTTTTCTTACGACTTCACGGACGGGACTTCACGGGTTTGGAATCACGCTTTTCTTCTTCGAAGCAACCTTTCGGAGTTCATAAATGTTAGGGATTTGATAAACATCGGTCCTGTAAAAAAAACGAGTTGTGAACAAGCGCAACAAAATTTATAGTATTAAAAAAAATTTAGAAGAAGAACACGAAAAACCCTATCTTATGTACCTGGTAAGAGGTTGTGAGTTGCCAATCCGGCATCGAGTCTTCGATTCTGTTGCATCAATGGGTATTCCAGACGGGATGAGGCTCCATGTTTCTGATCATATGCCTTTGAGCGTGGGACGCTGGTTCAAAGGACGAAGGGATTCCTTTGTATGGAAACACCATCGAGAGCGGTAATTGGGAATGGGGATGGAACAAAAAAAATACCTTTCTCTCCATTTCTTGTTGTCATGAGGAATAGAGTGCTTCTGTGAAGATTTTGGTTGTGTCACCCAACTCAGCGGCAATACTATTTCTTCGAGCAAAATGGAGATAACCACGCTCACGGGAAACTTTGAGTCGTGAAAATTTCTAAAAAGTTCGATAGATGGGGTGCGGGCCATTTGACGGATGAAGGCAAAGAAACAGTAAACCAACTTCCAAGCTGTTGGGAGTAAGTTGAGAAGAGCGAGACGCGGTAGTAGTCAAGTAAAGGCTGGACAATCGGAATCACGGGAACTCTAAATCGAGAATCAAGGTGATGGAGGTAAGCGGCAATAACGCCGGGGCAAGCATTATATGGACGCACAGAATGTTCGGGAACCCATAACTTGGCATTAGAAGGAAAATGGAAATCTTGACGGTAAGGCGAAAGGTGAGATTCTTTGACCGTAGTTGGATACCATTCTGGTCCGGCAAGTGCGGGGTCCATCTTTGCTTTGGTGGTGTCCAACGGAACATATGGAGTTATTTCTTCGTCCACGGCATACGGAGCGGGGCTATCAACATTAACATGTGAAGGCGCATTCACTTGTTCGGAGGTCTTTGGGGCTTGATGAATTCATAGAGGGATCCATGAAGAAGAACAAGAAATGCAGCAACGAAGGTTCGGGAATTATGATAATGGAGTTGCGAGAGGAATGCGGTTTGCGGTTTGAGTATGAAGACCAAAGCTGCGGGTTATGTGCGAAGCGGATGACGGGGAGTAAATAAATACAATATGAAGATGAGGTGACATCCTGAAAAGACTCTTGAAAGCGGAGGAAATATGCGATGCTTCGGATCAGCGGCTATAACTGTTCGTGTCGGCGCTTGGGGTTTATCGGTGGATTTGGAAACATTGCGACCGGACACGTGGATAAAATAAAAACGATTAAGGAGATCATTACAATCGTGCGATGGGAAGCAAATAATATTTATTGATCAAGCGACGGAGAAGAAGATAACGTCAACGAAGGCTGGACAGGTGCATTAATGAGGTGATTTGATTTGGGACGGTGACCTCAGAATTTGGATGATTACAAAACATTTGGGGCGGCTGACCACAAGAGGCATTATGTGCAAGATCGGCGTTAATTGGTTAAATTGATGACAACTTTGACAATCCGAATTCCAATACTTGTTTCAAAAATTAATGATTTATGGAAATAATACGAAAGGTTAAAGGATTGATAAAAAACTTGATGGCGAAGATTAGCAATTTTGCAGCAATTGATTTTGCGAGTTGAACTGAACCAAAAGAGTCAAAAGTCTGAGAATGAGCGGAGCGGTTATGATTGAATTAAATCCAACTTCTATTGATTAATATTTCCGAAGTTGATATGAATTGAACTATCTTGATGACCTAAAGTCCCGAGGAATGGGAATTTTTCACAAGCGGTACAAAATATAGAATATTCTACTGAGTCATGTGAAGGAAAGTTTCAAACCTCTTGACGAGACTCTCATACAAGTTCAACTTTGATCAGCTTGCTTGTGCGCTCATCTTTGTCACAAAAATATGGTCATCCCGGTTATTCCCATTATACACAGATCAAGCGGCATTGATCTGTCTCGGACCTCAGCCCGTCAACCTAATTCAAACTTCCAAAAATATAAGAAACAACATCCAACCTACTCAAAATAAATAATTTCAAAAGCAAATACGTGCTTCTAAAAGAATAATTAAATCATACCAACATTTGTTTCTTGAGACAAAGTTCTCTACTACATCAGTTGTAAAGCGATTTGGTAAAATCTTGAATGTAATGTGGCAACCTGAAATCCACCAACCACGGTATGACACACGGACTTGAGAAGCGGACAATAGAAGTAGCAATATACTTGATAGTACCTTCATAACGGTGATGGGCGATTCCACTATCTGATCGGTCCGATGAAACGGAATCATTCCCTTTAAAATAGGTTCGGAAACGAGAACCATTCAATTTTACCAAGTTTGCCTAAAGCGTAATCGCAATCATACATACAAAACCTTCATATCTTCATAATTTTTTGGTAAATTAGAATAACAATTTGTACATACCAACTCTTTACGTGAAGAATTTTTGTATTGGAAACCCCAAATAAAAACTAAAAAAACATCCCATAATTGACCAACCAATCAACTGTTATGCACCTTTGAAATTTCCAAGCGAAGAATTACAATAACGTGTATGGTCTATCATTGTTTTATACAAATTTCAAGGGAATAAACAATGTTTCAATATGAATGTCATGTTTCAATTATTTGTTTCATCGTTTGTAATGTCATATGAAAGGTTGATATGACAAATAAAAGAATTGGATGTCGAGCATCATATATAGAAGTTGTGGTTCAGCAAATTGCTGATACCTTAATGTTCACTACACCCGGCACAATATTATTCACCGTGACTTGAAGCCGACAAATGCATGTTCTGAATGAAATCCACAATTAGCCTTTGAAGATTATGGACTTTGGTTTCGGTTTGTCGATGACTTCAATGACCCAATTGTTGGAGCGTTTGCTTCAATTGATTATGTCTCACAAGAGACTTCATCACGTCGGAATTCCACTTTCCCTCCTTTACGGGTAATGTCTGCCAAAATTCATGTGAAATATAGTCGATATTCATGCCTGAGACTAAAATTTAAATACATTAATAAACTTAAAAGGAATCCTAAATGATTCCTTAATGAATATTAATTGATAGTTTACAATTATAAAGAAGAATACGATCTGATTATAACACATAAAACCATGAGTGTTCTTTTATATATATATATATTTCCAACCATATGAATTTCAAAGGTTACCATTTTTCGAGATCACACCATCCGTTGTCTTGTTAGGGAGATGTTTATTTCATCTTGAATGGGATTAGACCTATTTAGGTTCTAATCTTACATTTATTTGTGTTTTCAAACCCTTTTTTTAAAATCAGGAGGAAACAAAAGATGGATCAGTTGAGATGACGATTGATAGGGGGATTATCCATATATGGTTTCAAGAAATAAATGTCAAATTAAAGGAAAAAGAAGGTTCTTAAGACTACGATGCAAAGGAAAACATCGAGTCAAGCATCGGTGTTTGTCAAAAATCTTGATTTAATGAAATGAAGTCTGTGAACAACCACCCCTGTATACCTAAACCAGAAACACCTAAAATCCATCCATATTAGAAAAAAAAACCTATTATATGGTGATCCATCGGATGCACCCGATGGATAAATAAAACATGCATTCTATAAAAAGAAGTCATTTCTGACAATAACTACAAACATTAATGTGTAAAGGCAGAAAAAACCAGAAATGCATCCAAAATGCATTTGTGCATGTTGCATGATTATCACTGATGTAAATACACCACCGACACAACGAGAATGTCTTGTTCTAGGTGCTTGGGCGAGGAGCGGTAAGTGAAGATTGTTAAGTAAGTAACAAACAAAATGCAAGTGGTTTATTGTCAAACTATTCAGTTGTACGAGGTTCTTATTGTTCCTAAAGCTCTAGACCTCGAAGGCGAGATATGCCTTTGGTGGGTGTCTAATCTTCAGCTCTGCTGATATCCCCTTGTCTAGCCTCTTCATTGATTGGTGAGAGTTAATCCAAGAATCTCTAATTTGTCAAGGTCACCCCGAAAGCAAATAAATCATAAATTTCTCTTTGAAAATTGAAGAGGCAACAAATAGTCATTGAAACCTCAAACATATAACAACTTATAATCTACAAGGGCACGAGAATTAAGGATATTGTATCAACTCATATTCGAAAGATAATAAATCCAAACACATCATGACATGTCATCAAACAAAAGAAGTTGGAACCACTCACCTGCAATCCTAGCATACTCTTCATAATTTTCAAGTAACATCTTGCTAGCTTGTGCATTCAAGCTGGCTGACTGGAAATGGCTCAATCAATAAACACACGACAACCTGTAAGAATAAAGAGAAACCACCATCGGGAAAAATGCGCGGATGGGATTTTGAAATGGACTAGACCATTTGTAAATCTTGACTTAGAGAAATCTTAAATCACTCATTGCAGCCAAAACTAAGTTCTTGATTTGGAAAATTGACTTTCGAGTTTTACATGGTAGAGGACAAATGGATTATTTCACAATTCTTGAAGCTTTTGAAACTTTAAAGTCTAATGAACAAAACACGGCTCACTTCTCCAAACCTACATAGCATTTATAAAGGGTAAGCGATGCCTATCCATAGGGTGCCCAGGATTATGCTCAAAATCTTCTACCTTCCTCTTGCTTCCTCTTCTCCTCCTGCTAATCGGAACAATCAAATAAACAACCAAGGCCACCTAAGAAACATTAAAATCCACACTCCAATAAATCCCAAAAGCTTGGTTGAAACAATGATAGGAGTCAAAGCAAGAACCAACAAGGAGAAAACTACGCTTGAGGTTCCTTAGTCTTTTCTTAATCTTCACCCAATCTTGCCCTTGCCCTACTCGATGTAGGCTTCTTCTCCTTAAGAACCAATGAACAAGAAAATGTTACCTGAAGAATACAAGCTTTTCATAAAATATAAGTACTTTTGACAAAGAGGATATGATTGTTAATGAACCATGGGTCATAGATTTCCATTTAGCTCCACCTTCTTTTGACAAATATAGCAGTACTTTTGACAAAGAGGATATGATTAT